>NW_010433215.1:0-15185 GCF_000710305.1 Buceros rhinoceros silvestris | reverse complement strand
TTTCCCTAAAGGAAGAAAAGAAGTAGCACAGACCTACCTGTGAAAACACGACACAGGAAGAAGCACAAAAATCACCCAAGTCAGAGATGTAATATTTACCTCCATAGAAGCTAAAGATGCTTTATATTGTATTAAAAATAAGTCCTAATAAACTAGTTAGCAACAAACACTGCATGAACAACATCAAGAGATATAAAACAAACGCTGAGTCTTACAGCACTAAGAAACCCTTCCAGCTAGTAATGTCTGGCCTTGCTTTTGTACCTGCTCTCACCCAGATTAGGTTTCTCTTAAAACCTGGTGCTCGTTTTGTACTTGCATTCACCCAACTGCACTACAGGTGTGTGTGGGGATTCTCAGAGTCCCCCAGGATTTTAACCTTGTTCCCTAGCCAGTGTTTGAGAATATATAAATCAAGGCTTAGATTAAACTCTTAGACTAAGACATTGTAGTAATATTTTAATAAACAGTGTGCAAATAACTTCTGATACATTGCAATTGGCTGAGTAGGTCCACAGGAACAAATAATTACTGCTAAAATGCTTTAAAATACAAGCAATAAAAAAGATCATGACAGGTCTAGCTCTAATTAAACTCACTGCTGAGTGAGAAAGATCGAGACCAGGTTCTCAAACTTACTTTTGATAATTTGAAGTGCCCAAACTATCATGTCATTGTATTTCTGTGCACCTGCTAATAATAAACTATCACAGATATTAAGAACTTGATCCTAAAATATGGTTATCCATGCACCCTTAGGATCTCTACAGAGCTCTACAGAGATATTAAGGAAATATCATGCACAGAATAAGAGGTGTTGTATGAAGCAGTAATATATGTTGCTTTTTACCCAAGCCATGGAAATTCTTATTTCTGCCCTTGACCAAACTGTACTGCAAAGCAAGTTTTATTAGACGTCACCAGTTATGCAGCTTACACAGTGGTCATGAGAAGTAGTTCAGGTAAGCTTTTTAATTCTGAAAATTAGCCTTTTTCTCTATTACTGATTTTATACAATAATTTTTTTCTTTTTCTCTTTTGTGTTTAAAAGCACCCATTCTCATCAGCTTACATCACTCTTCTAAATGGAAACAACATTTTCATCCATAAGTGTAGGACAGGGGGTAAATTACTGTCTGCCGAGTGCTTAATAAAATTACTATCTTGCCTGTGTCAAGAGTACTTTGGAGTTTGCAGAGGGAAAAAGCCCCACATTTGTTTTCAGAGAAGACGCTGGTGTATAAACAGTAATGACTGGCACTTGATACAGTGCTGGCCATTTGCATGAAGCAGACTGAATTCTGAAAAGCCAGTTGCCAAAATAAGCAACATGCAGAAATTTCCTGTTCATGAGCAAGGAGGACACAAACAGAATTTTGCTCTTCCTAAGCATCTCTGCCTATCTGAGCAAATTCTTTGTTTTATGTACTTAATTCAGCTATTTGCTTAGTTGCTTTTTTGCTAAAGAAGCTCAATGATGTAGGTGTTTATTACAGGAAAAGTTTGCACAGAACTGCAAATCAAACTGAAGAAAGCAACCTGCACAATCAAACAAACACCCAGGGGCTGTGGTTTTCAGCGCACTCTAGGTCACACCACAGGTGAGGAATCTTCTTCATTAACAAATATGTCAAGAGAAAGGTATTACAGCCCAGCTGGAGGGCGTAAGTGATCCATGAGAAAGGTACCACGTTTCCACTGTTTGGAAGAGGACAAACAGGCAGCGTGGCCTCACTGTGAATATTTGTACAAGATAAATAATATTGGTTACAAAAATTCTGTTTATTTCATGTGTTCTGTAATATCTGACTGAATGTTTTCCCCAGTAAAAATTATTTTGGTAGACTTATTTGTTCCCCTGGGTTTCAGGAAAGCAAGAGAATATTATCCTCTGAGTCACTGATCAGTTGCAGCTGGGCACACCAGGTCCTGTGGTATTTTAGCCGAATGAAAGATTGAGGTTCCTCGTGAGGAACTTGAGATAAGTAAGAAGAAAGCCTTGAGAAAAGCATGTGTGAGTGATGTGGAACTACCACTCCTATAAACTAGAGCAGTGCAGTATGTTGAGAATATTATTATCAGCATGAAATGAAACAAGCTATTTTGACATTTCCAAATCCCACTTTTTCATATAAATTTTTATCCCTATGAAAAATTCTTCTATGTCATTTTTATTTTTTCCTGATTCAGAACCAACTGTCAAAATATCAATCTCTTGTGAGGCAGAAATTCCACTTTATATTAGCTTTCATATCAAGAGTGACATCTCATTTTTGCATTTGAAGTATCTCTATTTTTATCTTCCCCCACTCAGCCTCTGAAGAAAACTATTGTATTGTTAATAATGTTCTGTTAGAACACAGAATCATTCAGGGGTCGCTGCCTCTATTTTACATTAGTTCCTATGTAGTAGTTGAGATTTCAGAGCTTCAGCGTGTTTCTCTCCATAAATTCTGCTCTAGGTGGCTACATTAGAAGGTATCCACTCTGCTGCTGGGAAGGCTCACTAGTGTGTGCAGAGGGTGCTAAGCTTAGCCCTGCAAAGCCCACTCTTGAGGGTGTTCCACCAGGAAAACGTAGTGAAAAATAGCACACAGATCTCAAAAGGCTTAAATATCACTGGGGATCTAACAAAGGTGTTTAAGCTGTGTGCTCTGGTGCCTTTCGGAGTACACACTTTGATAAGTTTATATCCTACTAGGACTCACTGGAGGCATGTTTTAATTTTAAGTGCACTATTTTGCACTGAGCTGGGGAGCAAACTGCTTCAGTGCAAAAGGAAGATCCTCACCCATCTCAAACTCATGTATTTGAAAGGTGAACCTGTCCAGCTGTATAGCAAACAGGAACGGCAAAAGATGTAGGTTATAAACTACTCTCCCATATCTAGGGGGAAAAAAAAGAAAAAAAAAGAAAAAAGGATCCCTTGCCTTGGCCACATAGAAAAATGTCCTCAGATCATTTTCATTTTGAGAGAACACAAGAAACCACAATCAGGCAGAAGCAGATTACTCTGTCTACAGGGTAAGATTTTCCCCCTTTCCAAAGAGGCAATATTCTAAACACAGTAAAGTGTGACGGGGATACAGAGGTATAGAGAAGTCCTTTGCTTACAACCTGTCAGCAGGTTCATGGCCAAGCCAAATTTGATAATTCTCATTTTAACAGCCTACCCAGGGACCTTCCAACTCTTGGAAAACTGTTATTAAAGGAGAAGTATGACCTGTTAAAGCGGTGTAAGAAAAGACTCCAGAAGATCATTTGGTTCTTGGAAGAGGGAAAGAACAACGGCTGTGAATAAAAACAGTAGATTTGTGACCAGCAAAAAGAAAGAAACTTTGCATCCATATGGACTTATGCTATCAGTTTGAACAGTGTGCACTCTCAGATGTCTAATAAGCAATGAGCTCATGCTGCAGCCTCCCTCTCAAGGGAGGAAATTAAATGGGTCCCTTGTTTTTACCTGCCTTTCTATTTTCACACTGTGGAAAATTATTTTCTTGAGCCCTCTGTCCTCCTGTCAAAAATGTGGTTGAAATTGCCCAGTCAGCTCAACGTTATGGTGGGAGAGGGACAAAACTCAGATACTTAAACAGTTATAAACATATTGTTTCACCACACTCATGCATACAGCATGATCAAAGAAGCCATATTTCCTTAAGAAAACAGGATAAAAATAAATGTAATGCTACTTGTCTGACAGCCATTTGGAGCATTGGCAGGACAAATTGTTTTACTCAACAGCATTTCATACAGAAAAATATAAGCTAAAATGTTGACTCCTATATTCCATGAAGAAAATTAATTTGGCCTCGAGGGCTCCTTGTTATTAATCTCCATCAAGTACCCCCGCCAGCAACCCCCTAGAGGCGATGATCCCGCAGAATCACTTACGCCCATGAGCAGCCCTATAGATTTCATCTGTCACAGACTTAAAGTTTAGCATTCCTGAGAGATCACTGTCATGGGAAGTTCAATCTTTAAGAAAATATTGAGAAGGTAGGTCTGGGCAACATGCATCAGAGCGATACAGTAATCAAATGCAATCCAACCTGTTCGTCCTACTCTGAGAGAGTTTTGCTCCAGAGGTAAAAGTATCTGGGTCAGTAAAGTTAGGTTAGGATGGATTTACCCCATGCCTGTACCAACAAAATGTCTTAATAACGCACTTGGCAAAGGACTTGCCAAGCTAAGGTGGGAATCAAAGCTGAACAGCTGAGAATTGAGTCCAGCTCTAAGAACCTGAGTAATGCCACAGATATAATAATGGAATCAGAAGACATATACAACGAGTTTCTGCTGTACAAGCTAAGAACTGTCAATCAGGTGGGTGGGCTTTTCCCCAAGTTAATTACACTTCAGAGTTGATATAAAACCCATAGATTTATAAAGAAAAAGCTTTGGTAGGATTATTTTCAGAATGATCAAGGTCTTCTGAAAGCCTAAGAAGTCAAGTATGACACAAGAAGAAATATTATAAGCTGGCTGTTGCAATTATAAATAATGCAAATCAGATGCTTTTGAACTCCTAATTCCTACAATATTAAGCAATCATTTAGCTGAGTGTGGCTATTTAATTGTGAAATTTTCCCAAGAATTTCAGCTCTTTTCACAGCACATATAACTAGATGAATAATCTCAAACTTCTGCTGGCCAATGAAGGAGAATTAAAGAAAAAAACAATACGGAAGATATTGTACTTTGCTTACCCATCTGACTTGGAGTATAGTGGTGCAGCTGTGAATGTAGGTAAGTCAGAGGTCTCTAAGACAAAAAGTTGCCAGTGAGCAACAGAATAGAAGCCTTTCAAGTCATACTTCAAGGTCATGAGGAAGTGGGGATAAGTCTCTTCCTTTTTCCACTTCTCAAGTGTCTATATGTGCCACCAAAGAGGCTCTTTTAGCTTTGCTTTCATCAATTAGCAGGCAATGCCTTCTCTGTAACAGATACTCAAAGAGTTTGGAAATATAATAACAGCACTCATTTATTGATTGCTTTGATCAGATACTAGGCAGAAGGGAAGAAAACCTCAACATGCACATCAATAAACAACCTGGAGCCTCTAAAGCCATACTGAGAGAGCCTGAGAACTAACAATGAGGTCGGGATGCTCAAAAAAGAAAACCCATGACAGCGAATCAATATAAAGCCTTGTGGTAAAAATGCTGAAGTAAGAGGAGGAATGTTGGGTTGCCGTGAAATGAACTCCATGGCCTGCATTAAAATGCTGAGACAATAAGGGATCCTTCAGGTGCAGAGAGTGGTTGAGACCATCTCGCTTTCTCCAAATGACTACAGGGGACTCTTGGGGTTACAAGGTCTCAAACAAAGGTCAGGTTACACAGGCTGAATGGAGGCACTGATTTTGCTGTACACTTCTTACATCTAGAAGACGTCAGGCTTAGTGGCCTCTCCCTTTCTCTGGAGACAAGTGACTTGTACTTTGTTGGGCACTAACAGCATCTGAATGCAGTGTGTTTGGATGAGCTCTGCAGGGCTATGAGCTATCTTTATGCTGAAGTTGTTCCTGGAGTGCTTATAGTATAAATACTCTGGGGAGTCATCCAGAAAAACAAATGTGAAGGAAAAAAAATGGCAGGAGATATGCAGCCCTTTACTGAAGATTACTAAGAGAAAATGAGAGGAAAAGGCTTTTAACTGAGATGAAACAAATGTTAGTTGGAAGAAACTGAAAAAAGTCCCACTACGTCAGTAGTGTTGTTTGAAAGAGACAGGTTGTGACCCAGTCAGAAGGTTCAAAAATTTTAGTATCTATATTCGAAAATTTAGTTTTCATATTTGCAGTATATTCTGTGTATGACAAGCTGTAAGGCAGAGCTGCCTATAAACTTCTAAAATCCCATTGATGTGTTTTTCAAAAATCCCATTTCCTTTGCAAAAGTAAACACACAAGATGTTTTTAGAAGGCTAGTCATTCACTTGATACCATCAATTCTAAATTCTCCAGGGGGAAGCAGTTAAGTATGCGGATACACAATAACCTCAAGTGCTACTCAACCCTAAAATACGAAAAAGGTACAAGGCCTAATACCGAATACAGTGAGCTCAGGGGTCTGAAATAGTCATGAAATTAAATAGAGGTTCAGGAAGTCCTGGAACTAAAGCACTGCAATAAGTTTTTGGAGTTTGTTATAGAAGAATGTTTAAGTTCAGACTTCAAAGAAACTCTGATCTTAGCTCTTTGATGGGATTTGGGAGCCAAACTCATCAGTGTCAGAACACGGGTATACAAAACTATCTGAGTGGAAACATGGCCATGAAATACACACATTTGTCACCTTCTGGTTATTGTCTGTTGGTCCACATTGTCTCTACTAGTTTTGGATGTTTCAGCCCTCAGCAGAAGATACGTAAACTCTCTTTTACTAAATGAGCACTGCTATGCCCACAGGCTCACATGGAATAGTGACTAGAATAGCTATTGTGACCACTCGTCCATTTTGCTAAAACAGGATAGGAGGGAAGGAAGCAGTGTGTGAACTCTGGAACCACCCAAGATTGGTTTGACCTCGAATTTGTGTCACATTGACTATCTCTGGAGTAACAAGCTCTATCAGTATGGAAGGACTGGCTTGCTTTGCAGAGCATCTTGCAATCTAGGGGTCTCCTGTAATCTTGACCTACCACGTGCATGTCCTGACCTCTTCCAAAACTGTGACCAGACAGATTATACACAGCTGCTCACTTCTGGAAGGAAGCTCTTGAGCACTCCAAAACACTCCCAAGTTAGACAAGTGCCAGGCAGACAACAGAGCTCACAAATGGCCCACCTTCCCAATTGCAGGGACTCAGCCTTTAAAGGTCCAGGCTCCAACCAAAGCTTCTTCCGTGGCTCAGGCACAGACAGTCCACGCTGCATGTGAATGCCCTAGCACCTAGAACCGCTTGAGATCACAGTTCAGTTTCCCCCTCACGTAGGATACAAATAGGCACTCTCTTTCCCATCCAGCTGACAGTTAAAGCGTGAGCTTCATTTCCCTAAGAAACAAGGCTAAGAAGAGCCTCCTGTGAACTGCTGAAGATCAGAAGTGCCAAGTTTTACCAGTTCCTGTTGCTAATGAAGAAAACAAGAATTACAAGTGTTTTCAAGAGTAACAGTATGTTTGCTCCCACAAACGGGTATCATTGATATGCACTATTTGTAGATATTTGGTAAATGCTTAAATCTCTATTTTTTTAGTGCCATAATAAAATCAATGCAGAAGCTGATGAGTCAGCAGGGCTGTGATGCTTTTTTCCTAATTATGTGCTAAAGTTTATGAAATTAATAACTGTTTTTAATAATACCGAGGAGGAGAAAGCTTACATTTAGAGAATGCATTAAAAATTGTGCAGGTAATTGGATTGTATGGAAATTCGAGATAAGAATAACTTAATTAAAATGAAATTTTAAAAGAAATTACCCACGTTGTTTTTTAATCCCTTCATGCTACCTTGAAAAAATAATTTACTTCTCAGTGTAATCAGTACATAGTCATAACTGGGTGTTATGATTATTAGATGAGGAGAAGAGCTAGGCAGACAATGAGTATATAAATGAGGAAAAGGGGACTGGAGGTTCCAGAGTTCATCTATTAAAGTTACACTCATAAATGTGCTGACCATTGTGAGAGGCAAACATCCAGCTCCTAAAGCAGACACTCGCAATTTCTTATTTCCTTTTTATCTCCTCCTATCTTTCAGCTACATGCTGGCTACTGTATTTTAGACCATCCTCCCCAAAGCAAATTAGTTTTGTTCTTGGCAGGGTAAGGTCTGCATTCTGCTATTCTCACCCAGCTTCAGAGCTGATAGCATCTCTCTTCCAACTCCTATTAAATCTACATTAGCTAGCAAACACTCCAGCACTTCTGCACTGTGTTTCCACCACCCAAGTTCCAATCTGGAAGGGTCTTTTATCTTAGTCTCTGTGTGTCACGGGTACCTCATCATACAATACCCTTTTCAGGTTGGTATTTGAAATGCTTCTGAGAGGAACAGAAAGGATATCAAGCCTGTTAAGGTGCGAGTCTTGATGATTAGAGAATGTTCAGGATATGAGAGAAGTCATCTACATGCTGTAGGAAAAGGGAAGGTCTACAAATTCCTGTTCTGGCTTCAGTACCTGTAGCTAGAGAGCCACTGGACTTAATGTACCCACACCCTGACACCTGTCATCCCAAGCTCCGTTACTCACTAAAAATAAACAAAAGGTAAGTGAAAGGAACTATTCTCCCAAATTAGTGCCAAGATGGAGAGTGCAGGTGACATGCTCAGGGTCCCATGAGATATCCCAAAGCAAAGTAAAACCAAACCCTTGGAAACCCTGCCCAGGAGTTTTTGCTCTCCCTGACAAGGTGGAAGCGTCCTTCAACCAGTGCAATTCCTGAATTACATACTACACAAGGAAACATCTTTTTAATGTGAGAGTGACTGAGCACTGGCACAGGTTTCCCAGAGAGGTTATGGTATCCCCAATCTCAGCTATATTAAAAAACTGCCTGGACATGGTCCTGGGCAAACAGCCTTAGATAATCCAGCATCAGGGGTCTTAAACACAACGACCTACGTGACTCCCTTCCCACTTCAACCATTCTATGATTTTGTAATCCATACCTTTCCAGCACCCCAGTAAAATCAATGACTGCTGCTCCCAGATTCAAAAACTGCACTGCCTTCCTGCCTACCTCAGTGAGGAAAGTCTGAAGCTAAAAGGAAGGCCGGGCCTGAGGTCAACACACTGTTCACTCCTCTGTCCAATTTCACAATTCCTTTTACAGGACATAGTTGAGGAAATACAATTATTACTCTGGTTTTATTTTATTGTTTTCCCAGAGAAAACTGCTTTTCTCCAGTAGGACAAAAATAGCCTTCCACAATAGTTCTGTCCCTTTAGACCTAGTGAATAATTGAAGAATGCTTTCCTGGTAGTTAGTAATGAAAGAGGTTTACTCTGAACCTTTCTCCATTAGCCAGCACCAGCACTTTCCTCTCTTGCTGAGGTTGCAAGAGAAAGTGACAGGTGACAGGTGCTGGTATATCTCTTCATGAACAAATGAAGTGAATTCTGCTGCCATCTGGCTGGGTGTAAATCTGAGAAGACTTTGGACTTTGGTCAGCTTAGGCTCCAAGCACACAGAAGGAGGGATCTGTACAAACAAAGTTCTGCCTCTATTCTCAGGATGATTTGGCTTCACTTCTTTTTTACTGCAAACATCTACCTGGTTACAGTCCCAGATCAGGGTCTTCTGCCCATATGTTCCACTGAAAGATTGGCCCCTGATTTAATTTTTGCCAGAGAGAGGCTTGAACTACCCCACTGTATGGAAGTCAGAAAAGATTCTGCATATTCAATGGCTTTAATTTTCTTCTAATTCTTTCATGGCTGTAATGCCTTCATCTTAAAAGAGAAAACATTCATGTCAGCATCTGGGAAAAAAAGAGGAGAGGAATATTTTTGTTTAGTTAGGCTTTGTTTGGTTGTTTTTTTTTTTCCCCTGGAGATTTTCTTCTTGCCAGTCAGGAAGAGCAGGGAAGCTTTCTAAGAGTGTAGGGATGCTCGAGGACACAAGTAATACCTTAAAAATTCAAGCTCCAGGAGAGACGAATACTATTTAGGTTTCATTTATCTATGGACTCCTGGCAAGTTTTGTTGTAAAGAAAAAGCAAAGGAAAGTCCTGCATATTATTTCTCTTCCCAGAAGAGGAAATTTAAGGATCCTATGTATGGTACGGACAAATGAGAATGAAGCATTGCCCCACTTTCTGTTACTAGAGTTTTTTGGATACTAGAATCCTAGGAGTGAGGGTTTATGTAACCTGGATGGAGAGCCTAGTCACAGAAAAAATAAGCTACTAGTAGCCCCATGATGAGAGTTGGCATTGAATTGAACTGAGCCTGTAGTACTTTGTTCGAGGGTGGGGGGATAGAGTACAGAGTAAGACATCCTTTGCTTTGGTGCAGACCTTAATCTGCTGTATCTAGGAAACTGAATGTGGAAAGGAATTGCTGTGCTTGTGCATACTGTAATATTGCAAAGGAAAAGCCACTAAACTTGCCTTAATTACAAAAAAAAAAAACTAATGAGGAAAAATCATAGCCCATAATTGAGAGATTATTCCTTCATTTTTCTCTTCATTTAAAATTTGCTGTGAAATCAAACTCCTTTTGTCTTTTAATGCACAACACTAAACCAACTGACAATACTATTATTCCTTATTATTTTTTGCCTCTGATTATAATTTTAAATTTAAAATTCTCCTGTTGATTCCTTTAAAAAGTGCAATAAAAGCAAATTAATAGCAAATTAACTTGTGTTTCAGAATGAAAAAGTCATGACTTTGTTTAAAGTGCCTTGTAGTAATCTCCACGAGATATTGAAATCTGAATTACCTGACCTTTTGCAGAGGTTAATTGATTACAAACCGCTGCAGTTGGCAGTGTTTCTTGAATGATCCTGGTCATTTAGTGATGAGGTGTAGTGGAGAAGAAAGGGCAAATGAAAGCAGGAGGAAAGGGACCACACTCTTTGAAAGGCAATGAGAAAGGAGTAGGGATCTTTGAGCCAGAAGCAATCAACAATGGAAGTATGCAAGAGCAGGAGGGGAAAAGTTTTAGGTTTTCAGTAGGTTTTCCTTAAGACTCCATAGGACCTCATGGACCAGACTTGTTCACTCCTGCACCTCAGAAGCTTGCTTCCTCCTACTGAACCACCTTTACCAGTGTTAGTCTTCCCATGGTTTCATGTCTAGCAATTTAGGTTTTTTTCTTTCTCTTTTCTGTTCTAATAATGTGACCCACACATTGAGCTAAAGAGACACCTTAGATCTCTGGACTTCTATTTATGTTTAAAGCAAACCTAAATAATCATTTAGTATTCTCCTGAGAGTGCCCATGTGTTGGAGCATAACAGTTGGATTCTGTTAAAGGTGATGGTACTAGTTAGAACCTGTAAAATTTATGCCACTTGTTTATTAAAATGCTGGCAGGACTTAACAGAGGTGAACTGGTGCTGACCAAATAGGATTCAGCTCTTTGCCTAGGATTAACCCTCCCATAATGCACAGCAAATCCAGCTGTGCAGGCATATATCTTCATTCACTAATGAAGCTACTGGTTACCACACAATAGGGAGAGTTGACACTTCGTTAGCTAGATACAGCTATTCTTATTGTGCTAACTACAAAGCAGTTAACTACAGGAAGAGAGGATGCAAAGCGGGATCACAAAAGTCGCTGGTCATTGCAATCAAACAAGACTGTAGAGATCTGTGGGAGTAGTAGGTGTGAAGTGTGTTTGGGTGCACGCTGAACAGGGAAGACTAATCTCTTCCAAACAGAAATTGTAATAGAAATAGAGACAAAGCAAATATTGAAGGAGAATGAGAAAAAAACTCCTGTGTGCAAAACCAACACAGAGGTAAGTGGGGTAAACATCAGTTGGTAGTATGATGGCATCGTATTTTTACATGGGATTTATACCTACCATCAGAAACAAAAGGAAAGAAACACTGTTTTTCAGATTCTCAATAGACTGGATCAGTGTTGCAGCAAGGCAGGGAGGCTCTTCTGTAGAGAAACACCATCAATCTGATTTTCAGTTTCTGTTTCCAAAAAACCTAAAAAGCAGGCAAAGGGCAAATGTCAGAAATGACTGGAGAGGGAAACAGCTCAAGTGAAGGGAAAATACGCCTAGTGTTTCCTGCAGCCTCTTATTTAGATTGCTTGAGTCTCAGTAGTTGGTTTGGGGGTTTTTTTCTTTATTTTAGGAGATGGAGTTGCATCTTGCCCATCCCCTCTTCTAGCTTAGTTTGACATTTTAGAAAAACTCCTGTCTCCCTGTTAAATGTATACCGAAGAGTGATATGTTGTGCATTACTCTGCCTCCTAATAATATTAAAACATTTTAAAATTTCTTGATCATGACTACAAGGGGAAAAAGGCAATAGTGTCATTTAAGCATGTTAAATTTCGGTGGATATTATTAAAAAAGGAACATGATTTTCTTTTAAAAATAGTTTTCCTCAATTTTTGTGTGAAAATTCTGCTTGATGAGTTAATCTCTATTATATGAATTCCATGTTACACATTATTTTGTTCTAGCACTGCAAACATTTCTTTATTGTTTTAAACTTTGGTCAAGTAGATTTTAGCAGATATGGCAAAAGTTAAGCATGAAGAGGGTTGCTCTTACTCCTGAAATTCTCATTCCTGCAGGATGCTGTGTGAAGGAAAACCTTCTGAACCTGTTTGATTAGGAGCTAATTTAGTACTGCAATAGTAAAACAGGGGGGTGAGGATGAAAACTTAATTTTTGGAAAGGGTTTTTTTGTTGAGGCTTTGTTTCATTTTTAGGTTGAGAATCTTGCAGGAAAGCTGACCCCTAGTCAGTTCTGCTTTTCCCTCTAGCCATACAATAAAGGTATTTGTACAAAACAAAACAAATAACAAACACAAGTCTTTTGTTTGTTTGTTTTGGGTTCTTTTTGATGTTTGTTTCTTTAAGGGAGAGAAAGATAAAAATATATAGCTTGATAATAAAAGTTCATGGGCTATTTTGTGAAATGAAAAATTATTTCAAAACCTCAGGAAACCTAAGTTAGACCGAAACCTACAATAAAACGCAGAGAACATTTCCTGCATGACTTACCAAATTTTAGCTAGTTTTAATAAAAATCTAATAAAAATTATTCTTGCTCTTACAGAGATTTGGCACCAGCGCTTGGTGATCACAGTGGATGATCAGGGAAAACCCAGGGAAAATCACTGCCTGTTTTGAAAAGGTTTTTACCTGCTTGCTGTAACACCCTATTGACCACACAGGGGTTTGGGAACATTTATGAGTACAATTGTCTTCTACTACGTCACATATACATAATCACAAGATTTTCATCTGCCAGTGCAGAAGTCATTGAAACCCCCCTCATTTTGACTTTAATTAGAGAATAAATCTCTGTCTTCAGACACAGCAGATGTGTTAATACATGTAAGCAAATCTTAAGAATCTCATTTTAGTCTAGCACCAAAAATGACTGGACTCCAGCTATCATACTCATCTAGTGAATGGGGCAAGAAAAGCTACTCTCATGTTATCTCTTTATAGGACAGGATTATAAAAGGACATTAAAAATATGATTTACTTGACAGTCACTCCAGCATGAACTTAAATATTCTGCAGAGCTTAATATGTAAGTGTGTGTATATGTACTGTTATACAGTATGGATTATAAAAAAGCCACAACAAACTCTAAGGAAACTTTGCAGTATATGTTTCGTTGAAATATTCACAATCCCTTACACAAAGGAAAAAACTGCTCAGTGAAGTGTAATGCTGTGATCCTTGGATAATTTTCCAAATATTGGGCTGAGTTGTACATTGAGGGGGAGGGAGAGGTGTGGCAGGATACACCCATCAAAATGAAAAATGCAGTGTGGTAAGCAGACATGTTCTGGAACAAGCAATTATAGGGGACAACTATTTGCTAAGCTGCTTGAATCATGACTAATAAACATTAATTATTTTCTTTTAATGTATTTATTGCTACCTAAAACTCATACTATGCATTTTAATAACAGTAATATCTAGCAACATCTAGCAAATGTGTATTAGCTGGTATGCAAAGATGCCTTGTTTTCAGAAAAATATATTGGAAAAAACAGCTGTGACATGCCACCACCTTATAAGTTTTCAGGAGTTCGGTGATGGAAATGAGCATTTATAACCGAGAAGAGTTTCATAATGAACCTCTCACGAAGGCTTTCTAGATACACATTAAAGCTGAAATATTCAAAATGAAATGAAATTATTAAAGTCTCAACCTAAGGATCAGGTTAAAAATGAATAACAAGGAGATACGTGAAAAAGCATCATTCAGACTTGGAAAAAAACAGAAGCAAAAAACAAAGACCTTTTCTGGTTTGATTTAGCCTGCCATATTATTGCAAATTTCTCAACACTGAGGCCCACAAGCTGTTTTAAGGAGCCACAAACATTCAGTTCATTTGACAAATTTTTAAGCAAAAAGTGTTGAAATGCCTTGGGAAAAATAAGATTATGGAGAATGTCCTCTGTCACAGCCTTGGGTTGAAGATTATTTACCCAGAGAAGACACACAGCTCCTTATCAACTGGACAGCATTGCACAATATGTCAACGTGGTCATCTTTGTCACATTATATCATCATAAATTATGACTGTCCTAAGGGAGTGTGCAAAAGGTCTCTTTAAAGGGGGAAAGAAAGAAAGGTTTCCATCTCCTGCTCTTTATTTTTATAGAGGACACTTCATGGTAATGAGGTTCTTCACGGTTTGGATATTAAGTGAGGATCCATCTTCCACCTGCCACAGGGCAATGAGAAAAGACAGTGGGAATCCTTAACGCTTTTATGTTAAGGATTTGCCTGTGTTCCCAGTACACATGGTCATGAATGGATACCTGATTAATTAGGTTTGAAAAAGAAAGGCATCCAGATATAACTTTCTCTCTTGGACACTGCTGATGATAGGAACTGTCTTGATGTAAGTGCAGAAGATTTAAACTTGGCCTTTCTCTTGATGTTAATGTCATATAAATGACTCCCTCTTTCACGAGCACCCCCTTGTCGTGGGGAAGGAGCTTGCGTGCCCTTGTGAGGTTGAGAGCTGTGCTGGTGGTGGCATGTGCCTCTGGTGGGGTCTCCCAAGCCAGACAGGTCTCAACTGAAGGGTCAGACAAAGTGTGTCCACGGGCAGGATGGGCTCACTAGCCGTCAGGCAACCATCCTAGGAGAAGGACAACTCTGACTCCAACCCCGGGCAGATAGAGCTCGTTTAGCCTTGTAAGGCATCCATCATCTAAGAGAAGGATACTCTAACCAAACCTATGACCTGAGGACATTGCTGTCACCATCCAAGCTCGCTAGGCCCTGGCAGATGAACCTCAGGTGTAAAGGGTGGGGCCAGTCTCGCGCATGCTGCGCCTCACCTAAAAAATCCACCACCCAGGCCTGAAGGGTGCACTCACGTTTGCAAAGCCCTGTAGCGACAGGCGAGGGCCGAAATGGCAGGTGAAAAGACGTCACTGGAAGCCGCAGACCCAACCCTGCATGCAGGTGGTTCAGGACATTGGTCGCTCGAGACTGACCCAGGAGATGACAGTCTTGTTCGGCAGCATCGTGAATGACCAAGCAGACTTTTTCAAGGAAAAC
>NW_010433214.1:8254-14438 GCF_000710305.1 Buceros rhinoceros silvestris | reverse complement strand
TTCCTCCATGTTGAACCCAGGACACTCCTCCTTCCACATCTTGTTTTCTTCTTACATTTTAATTCAATGAGGGTGCCTTTTTTCACCCATGCAAGCCTCCTGCAACCTTTGCTTGATAATCTAGTTGTCATGACAGATCATTCTCGGTCTTGATGAAAGTGAAAGTAAATGCACACGCAACTCCAGGACCCCCAAACAAAACATCTTAAACAGCACTTCTAGATCTTCTCTGGGACCATCTCCTATTGAACTCTTGCAAGCAGGTCCCTCAACAGGCTAAAGTCTTCTCTTGAAGTCCAGGGCTGTGACCTTGCTATTTACCTTTTTCCTTCTTCTTAGGGTTCTGAACTCATGCTTTTGAAGCTGCAGGGTCTTAAAGAAGGTTTAATCTCTGTAGCACTAAAGATGAGACAGTTTGTTGATTGTCTCCAGCTCCTTTATTTGACAACACTAATAGTCCACCAGTATGTCTGCCTTGTGCAGACAAGGAGTATTCCACCTTTCCCCAACAAGAGGCCACAGACACTCCACTCTAGACTCTAGTGCTCCATACCTGTGTCCTCCCCCAGGGAATTGGTCTGGATTCCTGATCTTGGCCTCTGATGTTGCAGGGGCAGCTGCTCAAGTGGCTCCTGTGCAGCACCGCATTGCCATCGCTGAATATGCATACACTACCCTCAGCAGAGCTCCTGACCCCTCTCTGCACAGAAGGCTACACCTGTAAGCTTCCTTCACAAGCCATTCTTGAGGCCAGCCCTTATATAGCTCGCACCTGCTGCAAGGGTGCCTGGCCATTCCTCCCCAGAGGTCAGAGGCTGACTTCTTTGGTCAAGCACAGTTCACAGAGCTTGTTAGGGGCTGCTAGAGCTTGACAGTCGCGGCTCCCCATGGTAATCCTTCATTGTCAGCAGCAGAGGCACCCTGATGTTCCTCAGAGACCTCCCACAACTCCACCAGTGATCTTGAACAAAGCTCCCAGGAAATCTTGATTACAAAGCAGAGCCGGGGAAATACTGCACACACTGCTGTGTCTGCTGGCTGAACTGCCTTAATTGCTTTACACTGAGGATGAGGATATCAAATGATCATAGACATAAGATATGACTCGTGGAAAGGGCTGCAAAGAAATGTCATTATTTTTAGAAAACAGTGCTGGAACCTTAGCTGATGATTTACAACCCTTATTAGATATTTTTGGTTTTATATCTTGTGGACCAAAACATAATTAGAAGAAAGGAAATATTGTTATTCCCATTGTTGCTGCAACATGTAAGTATCTAACAGAAGTAAATGTCTGGTGTGAGAAGGTGATGATTAGTTTGGGAAATTCTAACAAAATTATTATTCAAATAAAGATCAGATTTCTTATCCATTTCCTTCCAATAGATGTGTAATGTCGGATTAAACAATTAGCTATCTATATAGTGTGCAGCTCAGATCATAATCTCTAAATGGTGTTTGGAGCCAACACTAAATACTATTAACTTCTAATGAGATGGCCCTTTAAGTCTCATCAGGCATTGTACAGCTAGGGAAAAACCACCAGCGGACACACACACACACTCATACATACATACACACGATGCTGGAAAAATAGTCAGTGCACAACTGTTCAAAAAATCATGTAACATCACTGTTTGCTCCAATGAAGAAGAATCACCCTCAGCGAAAGTAAATAAATGTTCTTTATTTTAAAAATTTGGGCACTGTAGGTGCAAAGGCAGTAACAGATATTAAGGAGGATGTAATTGCTGGTGGGAAAATAAATACACTAACTGTAAGTCTCACATACTAAAGGTGGCCTGCAAGACTGCATAAAGTTGCCAGGAATACTAAACCATTCTTTGTAATATATTGTGTTGGCTTGGAAAAAGAGGATGTAGAACAGAATGCATTTGAAATAAAATATCTAATGGTTATTTTAAGAACAGTAATTTTGTGATTATTTTATCACAAAATACTCTTGGAACCACTGGCATATTCTCTCCTGATATTATTTCACTGAATTCAAATGGAGCCAGGCCAGCAGAGAATTTGCTTCATATAAATCTTATAATGTAAGGTGAGAATTAATTCCTACAATGCTGGTTACCAGACAGATCAATTTTCAGCTTGTATATTCCTCAAGAAAACATGTCCCCAAAGACCAACAGACAAGTACTAAACACAGCTACATAAATTTAACATGCAAAATGTAATTTTGAATTTCTAGATGTAATTCAATTTAAAATTGACGCACAATTATGTAGTGGCTTTAATAATATTATATCAATCTGAAAGATAAATAATTTTGTATCTATTTAGGAGAAAGTGCACCATACGTTTTCCAGGTGTTTCTCAATGGATTGTATCTAGTAATTTATAAATCATTTGATACATTGTTGTTTGTTTGGTTGATTGATTGTTTTCTTAGATATGGCATGAATCTTTCTTTTTTTCTTTTCCAGTACAGACGCAGAATTGTTATGACAGAACTTCAAACAGCCCTATGGCTCAGCAACAAAAATAACTAAGCCCCTTATAAAAGTACTTTGCTTAGCACAAGCCTACCAGCTCAGGAAAAGTAAAATATTCTATATGGAAGGCATTGACACAACTGGTATATAAATAATAAATTAAAAAATTATTAATTCCTGCCATAGGCATCTGAAGTAAATAGGCTCTCCCCGACCAGCCCCTGTGCTACCTAGGTTAGATTTCTGGTACACCTGTACATTCCCTACCTGCCTGCTGTCTCACACAGGCAGGGACATACTTCCAAATCTTCAGGAGTCCTATCTGACAGCTATTGTTCAAAATCCAACAGGGTTATCAGAATATTGGTCTCCCTGAAATAGAGCTCATGTTAAATGTAGTTGATATAAATACAGCAACTAGTGGCATGTGAGATGCCCTTGGTTGCCCTATCTGGCCTTTAGCTGCCATTTCTATATGGCAGAAGGATACAGTTCTCCCAGCTGTTGTGAAATTCTCTGAGCAATGACAGTTTTTTCTGATGACCTACCTCATCTCAAATGATGCTAGATATCTATTTGCAAAGAACTAAATCATGCTCATGATGACATCATAGTTCATGTACCTGTACATGTAATTAAATCTTTGGCTCTAGGCCTGCCTGTCTTGGCCTAACAGCCCTTGCTACACTATCCCAAAAAACATGCTAGTAGACAATGAGGTCTCATAAATAAGTGTGCTCTCCATTTCCTTTTGCTGACTGAAAAACAGAGCAAAGAAAGCCTCTGTCAGCCCTAACATTTAGCAGTGCTATGAAATTACGAATTTCTGACCTCTGAAAATTATATACACTTTATGCTAAATAATTATTTGTTAAAACAATGAAATCTTAAAAATGTCCAGAGAGCCATAATATCTCCTTTGATACTTTTTTTTTTTTTTGAGCTCCATTCATCAGGCTCTAGTCACGCCACATCCTCTCATCCTCCTCTATTTTCTGCATTTAGTATCCACAAATACTATAGTGTTTTCTCCAGTATACAGAGACATCTAATTTTCATTTTCATGCAAGGACCTGTTCCCAGACAGGTGTGTGACAACCCTCACATTGTATGCTTCTATCAATACAGGCTTTTCCTATTCCCTTCAGAAGTACTTAATTCTCTCCATCAACTATAAAAGTGTGGTGGACTGAACCTGGCAGGATGCCACATGCCCTCCGTAGCTCTGTCACTCTCTTCCTCAACTGGACAGGGACAGCAAAAATACTATGAAAATGTGTGGGTCAAGGTAAGGACAGGGATAGATCACTCACTTACCATCATGGGTAAACAGACTTGACTTGGGGAAGTTAATTTAATATATAACCAATCAAAACAGAGTAGGGTAATGAGAATTAAATCAAATCTTAAAACACCTTCCTTCCACCCTTCCCTTCTTCCAGAGCTCAGCGGCTTGTTCACTTCCTGATTTCTTTACCTCCTCCATCCAAGCGGCACAGGGGGACAGGGAATGGGGGATGCAGTCAGTTCTTCACGAACTGCTTCAGAATGGGTCTTTTACCATGGGGTGCAGTTCTTCAGGAACAGACTGCTCCAGTGTGGGTCCCCTCTAGGGTCACAGGTCCTGCCAGAAGTCTGCTCCAGCATAAGCTTCCCACATGGTCACAGCCTTTTTTGGTCACATCTTCCTGCTCCAACATAGAATCCTTCATGGGCTGCAGGTGGATATCTCCTCCACCATTAACTTCCTTGTGTTGCAGGGGAATCTCTCCTTCAGTGCCTGGAGCACACCGTCTTCCTTCTTTTCCACTGACCTTGGTGTCTGCAGAGCTGTTTCTTCCAAATTCTCACTCCTCTTTCTGGTTGCAGTCCCACAGTGTGTTTTCCCCTTCTTAAATATTTTATCACAGAGGCATTACCATCATTGCTGAAGGACTCAGCCTTGGCCAGCATTGGGTCTGTCGTAGAGCTGGCTGGCGTTGATTTGACAGGACATAGGGGAAGTTTTTAGCAGCTCCTCACAGAAGCCACACCTGTAGCAAACCCTGGTCACTCAAACCCAATACAAAAGAGAGTCTCCTTTTTTACCTAGGCCTCTAAATTTGGACCCCAGTTTTGACTATGTGGATCTTGTTATTATGAAATATTTATCAAGGAGTCCAGGATCTATTAAAGAATGATACCTTGTAGCAATTGACAGACATGCCAATAATAATAATAGCAGCAATAGTAGTAGTAGTAGCAATATCAATAGTAATAATGAAAAAATAAAGCTTGAAACCCAGAGTTTTGAGCTCACAGCAGAATTCAGCTTCCCAGGAAACATTTAAGGATGTGACAATGAATGCTTTGCTCCAGGAAGATTTCCATCCTTCCTTAATATCTATGCAGTCCTTGTTTCTTGATACTTTATTAAGGTGCTTTATTCACATAACATTATGCTTTTCTTTCTGCAGATAGTTTTGATTGGAAAAGATCTCAATAGTTGGTTACTTTCAAACTTCCTTCGGGCTCTAGGCAAGAGAAAGTCTCTACTTTTTTCTACCTTTTTTTTTTCTTTTTTTACTTTTTTCTTTTTTTTTTCTTTTCATAAGGCTGAAAATGACATTGAAAGGCTGGAATAGCAGGTTTGATGATTACAGAAAGTAGAGTGATAACGCTACTGAAAAATTCTGTAAAAATTGTAGGCAAATTAGCTTATAAAAAGACTACATGATTTTTGCATATTATTTATAGCTTTAATTAGAAAGTCTAAAGCTTTAGAATTCACTGAAATAAATCCTCAGCCAATCTTACCCTTTTTGGAGGATAAGTGAGCCACGCTAAATTTCTTAATTAAATTTGGTTTGGTGTGTCCCATCTTCTCCCCTCAACAATTTCATTCTTTTGCCAGTTATGTTAAAAGAGACACTGAGACTTATAAGTAGTGACTATTCCCTGGCTTAAGGGATGTAGTTACACCCCTGAGGTTTGTTGGTTGGTAGTAGAATAGTACAGTGAGTTATTTTGTCTGATGAAGAACATTTTTTTGCCCTCATTTTCAGATCTTTGTTTTATTACCACTGTTTTACTATTGTCAAGTAGTTTAATATTTGCGTTACTTAAGGTGTTAAATGCCACTTTGTTGTATTAATGATAACAAAACTCAGATTCCAGATATACCTCGCTATTGAATTATTTTATATGAATCTCAATTTTTCTCTACCTAGCGATTTTGTGTGTTTTTCACTTATGTAATTCTTCAACCCTCCCAAAACAAAACAAAGAGAAAACAACAACAACAACAACAAAAAAAAAACAAACCCCAAACAAAACCTCCAGTGTTTTGCAAGTGAAAGCCTAAGATGTAGTGCTGAGGGACACGGTTTAGGGACCCTGGCAGTGCAGGGTGAACAGTTGGATTTCATGATCTTAAAGGTCTCTTCCAACCAGATGATTCTATGATCCTATAAATTAGAGGAAAAAGAAAAACAGCCCTTGCTTCCCTGCAGCATGTTTATTTTCCAGCTGTGTAATAATGCACAGTATATTTCCATGACCAAAAGTTCACTAATATATATGTTGTCATGTCTTAAGAGAGTATCGAGTAAAGCTAATTATTTACAAATGTTATATTAATTATATAAATCATATAATAATTAAAAACAAAATTGGGGCTTCTTTTCCTGAAGAATTTTAGGTTTGAATCTTTTGCTTTATAGGAAAATTGGTGTTTTTTTCTTCTCTGC
>NW_010433214.1:0-8099 GCF_000710305.1 Buceros rhinoceros silvestris | reverse complement strand
CATCTCCCCACACATTTTTCAACACCAAGTATTGCTACTGATACATACAAAATGGTTCTTTCTGTTGGTAAAATAATGTCATGATATGTCAAAATGTGATGTGGAGAGGTACTCAATTTGTTAGAATTTCATGGTGAATTTTTAATATGTTTCTGTTTAAAGCATTTCATAAGTATTATTACCTACAAGTAAAACTTCTAAAGACAACCTGAGCTGTTTTTGTAATAAGTAGTCAAAACAATTGGTCATAGCAAGACTAGTTAAGCATCTCAATAGCTACGTGAAGATACAAATTGCTGCCAGGTGTGGAGATATGAAAGATATATCTATAACTCTATAGCTAATCTGTCTGTCTATCCATCTATATGTATATCTATATATCTCTTTGAAAATCTTCCGTGATTATCCAAGTATTAGTTAGGATATTCTGAGTTTTAAAACAAGATCCAGCATCATTAAACTATGAAGTAGAAGAAGGTAACATAATTGTTGCAGGTTAAAAAGGGTTGGACCCAAAGTTAGGGATCAGCCAACAGTACAGACTGAAAGGGATTTTTTTCCTCTGGGACTTCTATAGCCTCAGGGAGAATGTAAACCCCGAGTCCTGCACCACCATCACCACCCCCCAGCTAAACAAAAGAGAGTTGAAAGGGTTCGGCTGATAACAGCCAATGGGCTTGTCTGGAACAAGGAAAGAAAAAACAATGAAACAGGTTTTAAAATAAGGGGGTGAAACAAAATTGGTTTAATGCACAAAGCAATTAAAACCATAGATCAATCATTTAAATTTAAAAAGGACAGAACTGATAGAAAAAAGAGAGAGATATTAATAAATACATAAATAAGTACATACATGTAAATATACATTTCTTCCATTTATCCCACTCATCTCTGGTTTAACAAACAAAGCCCCACATGGTCCGCTGGAGGTGGGGTGGGGGTGCGGGGTTAGGGATAAGACCAAAACGGGAGAAGCAGCCTTTTCAACCTCATAGATCCCAGTTCATAAAGTGAACCATTCAGGTAAACTTTCTCAGATTTTTTCTCACCCCTCATAGGGGACAGCTCGGAGTCTGCTTTTCCACTGTGTGTGGGCAGGGGTGTTACGTGTCCCTTGCGCGACAGTTCAACATGGCGCCTGTCCCAGCAGGACAGCTTAATATCGCCGACTTCCAGGGTCTTTTCTCTTGTCCCTCATTGGTGGTAATCTCGGTACGGGATAGGGTCTTGCTCTCCTCTTCTACCCCCTGGCAAAAACAAAAGACTTACTTCAACATGAAAGATTCTTTTACTGCCAGGTGGAGGTACTGCGCTCTCTCTGATGTGTGATCTCTCTCTCTGTCTGTCCTGGAGGAAATGAAGTGTGCACGCCCTGGGGAAAGGTGAGGATCACAGCTTTTTATAGGCTTATTCACAGAGGTGTTTGATTGACATATCTTGGCTCCAATGAGAAGCTGAGAACCTAAGAAAAGGGTCAGTCCACCCCTTCCCCCACAAAGATCATAAGAAAACCTCTCCCACACTGAGGGGGAAGAGAAAGAAAGTGGGAGGGAGGCTTAGTCCTTCCCATTGTCATTTTAACCCACTACAATAATTTATTCCTTCCTTTGTTCTTCTGACTTAAATAAAGCTCCCAGTGAATCAATGAGATGCTACTCAAACATCAGTATATGATAGATAAATAGAAGTTTTAGATCATACATCTTCTACTTAACCAGAACTCCCAAAATAAAAGGAAATTACCTATTTGGAATGTGTATTCATAATTACTTCGTTGTTTCTTTGGCTGTAGCTATAAGCTGAAAATCGTGTAATTAACCATAAATAATGGAGCATCAGCAGCTGGGTGGAAAAAAAATCCTGCTATCTATAATACAATTTTCTGTGAACTTAAGGCACCTAAGTTGAAAAATTTTGAATTAAAATCCTTCACTTATTCAGTCTCTGCTCCTGAAATCAGATCTTTGCTGAGATCAGTTAACTGAGCCTGATGCCAGAAGCACTTAGAGACCACACATAGCACTTAACACGATCATATCACTAAAAAAATAGTTAAGATCACTGATATTACCAGAAGTCTATATAATAATGTAACTTGTTGCTAGATGGCCGCACTACTATAAGCCACAAAATTACAATCTCCCTGCAACGATTTTCTTTCTCTTAATCACAAGGCAACTGCATGGAGTAAGGAGGTATATTGAGGGACTCGTTCTGGAAGCCTTGCCAGTATTAAGAAAAGAGCATGAGGCTCTTGGAGGTGAAAAAGAGATTTTGACCTGGAGCCCTGTGACTCAGGGTCTAACTAACTGAGTTCTGGATTCTGTTTTACAGAAGTCAGCATGTCAGAAAGTTGAGTTAAGGTAACTATATTCCTTCATTTAGTATAGAAATTGTACAATCTTACAGTTTAATTATTTGTGTGTATATGATTAAAGATATATTTGTTGACAATTCATTTAGCAAAATATTTAAAAACATTACATTTAATTGACTGAAAAAATTAAATTATATTTAATTAACTGTGTAGCTTAGACCTTTAGTGCAATTGTATGCGAGAGTTTCATAGAGTAAAATGGCCATGCTATTTCTCTATGTTTGTTCACTCCTGGAATGATTTGTGTCAAAATATTCCAGAACTCTTCTTTTGAAGAAAGATCACCAGTCAAAGATCTTATGCTTTAACACGTATTAGCAAGCCTCCTCTCCTTTAAGAGTGCAATTTTTCCTTGCAATCTTGCAATGATTTCATTAGCACGGAATAGCAGTTCAAAAGGGGAGTTCACAACTAATTCACAGAATGTTGCTCTGATGTGATTTTAAGAGTGTTTACGCTACATTTAAGTCACAGAAAATCAAAGCAGTATACCTGTCATGTCTGAGTGCATCCATAAATAGAATTCTGTTCTAGCAGAACTAATTGGTACAAATGTTGGCTTGTTAAAAAAGCTGGTACAACATATTCTTAATCACCAAGGATTATGGTACTGAAGCATATGAAATTATATGCAGCATCAGAAAAAAAAAATGTATTTTGTCTCTTATAGTTTCCTTCAAGACATGATCACTGAATAAAATGCCATCTAAATTGTCCTAACTACTTTTTTGCACTTTTCCTCATCTATTTCTGTCTCTACAGGTTGGTCACTTGGTTTGTATATCCTGTGATAAATTGCCCTTTCTGGAGTGAAATTCTCAAATCACAGCTACGCATATAAAATCTATATAGCATGAGGGTAGAGAATTGTGTGTCTAAGATCCCAAATACCAGCTTTATTCTGCAACATAGATTAACAATTAGGAACATAAAAGAACATTTTGTGGTCCTAAATCCTGTAGTAGGTTTCTATGGCCTAACGAATTCATAAGAGTAAGGCAAATGGTGATACATAGCTTCCAGTGTTCATGTGTTTGATAGTTGTTTTTTGCACTAAATAGTGTGTGGTGGTAATTGCTCCTTTGGCTCTCTGTAAAAAAAAAAAAAAAAAAAAAAAAAAAAAAAAAAAAAAAAAAAAAAAAAAAAAAAAAAAAAAAAAACAAACAAAAAACCCAACAACCCCCCCCCAAACCCAACCCAATTGTCCATAAAAACCAACAAAGTTGATGCCAGGATAAAGTTTCAAACTATGAACCCTAATCCTACACTCATGACTTGCTTAGGTGTCTAGAAGATAAACAAATACTGGAGATAATATAGGCAAACACTTTTTTGTAATTTTCAGAACATTATCTTATGGTTTATTTCTCCCTCCTGGCTGCTAGGAACTCTATTTGTATTCACCTACTTTTTTTCCTATGGCTTGGAGCAGGTAGAGCTCTTTGTCATTACTGCTAAGTTATAAAAGTAGAACAAACTCATGCTTTCCTTTCCATGTTGTAGCTATTTGTGCTATATTCTTTTACGGCGGGCCTGCCAGCTGGGAGCCAGGACGAATCACGCATACGCCAATATGGTGTGTAGTGAGACCCGTTTATTGTTTACAATACATCTCAATTTATAGACTCTTGTTCACCCAACTAGCTACATGGTGATTGGATAGTGTCTCTGTTACACAGACAGCATGCATCTCTTAAAGCACTATAATTGGATAAAAGGGGTTAGCCCCCACGTGGTTACTGTTTTGGTTAGAGTTAATCAAACAGGCTAGTTAGAGATATAATTTTCCACGCGATAATACTGCAGCTGGGTTTCGCTGCTGCGTTCCCAGAGAAGGTTTCATCTGTTTCTCATAGTTCTAATTTCTGCTAGAGAGATACACCAACACGTCATCTCTAAACGTCTGTAAGTTAACTAGATGAGCAACTTGTTTCAAAATTCACTTTGAAATATTTTTATTTGTGAATTCTGAAAGGCATTTACCTTCTCTCTGAATGTTAAAGAAAAAATATAAACAATGAATATTCTGTACAGTAAAATCAATATGCATAGTAATGTTTTTCTTTCCTTCTTTAGTAATTCCTTACAGACTCTGGGTTCAAGTAGTATATGCACACCATCTGAGAAAATGCCAGTTCATTATCTTCATTGATATCAGCACATTATATCTAAATTTATTATTTTTAATAGCTTTAAAAATGTAATTATATGGCTATTGCTAGATATGAAACTTATTAATGATTTTATTAGTGATAAATGAGTGAATTATGTCTCTCTTCCATGTATGAATAAAAGTTGTAATTTAGGCCAGTAATAAAATATTAATACATTTATATTATTGAGATGTCCATATAAATTTTTAAGTTTCAGAAGAGAAGCACTGGTAACTGTGTTAGCAAGGAAAAGAAAGGCATGACATAGCTATAAATAAACATAGGTAAATTATAAGCACTTTTTAACTGAACACAAACAATGTTTCAAAATGTACATGTTCTTTTAACATCTCATTTTCTTTGGTCTACTTGTACAGTCCTTCAACAGATTCAGTTGTCTTCTATATTCAGGTAGAAAGAGCAGTATAGCTATTGATAATATGGCAACATACAATAGCAGTGTATATTGCTCTATTTACACAATCAAAACTGCTTTCTAGAAAAAAAATGCGGTGGAAGTGTTGGGATGATTTAATGATCTATCACTTTCCATGCATAATAAAATAGAAAGAAAACAGATCTTTTTCATGGATTGTATGTAGTATGACTTTCATGTGAATCTGTTATGATTCATTAACTAAATTATCTTTTGAATATGAACACAAAATTGAGCTTAGGATATTACTGCTACAAAGAGAATAAATGACCACCCCCCAAAAAAAAAAAAAAAAAGAAAAAAGGAACAAGATTTAAAAAAAAAGAACAAAATTGAGCTTAGGATATTACTGCTACAAAGAGAATAAATGACCACCCCCCAAAAAAAAAAAAAAAAGAAAAAAGGAACATGATTTCAGAACAGAGATATAAACCTTCTTCAGTCCATTAGCTCAGGTGATTCAAATCCAAAATGTACTGACCCCTGAAATGTATCCTGGACTCCATTTTATTCTGAACTACGAGACTGAGAACAATCATGGTGCCTTGAATGCTGAAAGACAAGTAATGAACAGACATTATTCTTTTGAGTATATACAGGGGCTTCTGTCAAAGTCACTCTTACTTCAATGCATGTATTATTAAAAGATCCTCCTCAGGATGGCTTCCCTACTTTCTCTTCGACGTACATTCAGATGTCTTGCTAAATGCCAGAATAATCGCATGATCACATGTGAAATATACATGTGATACACCAACACATAAATATACACCAATGACATCTGCTCACTCTAGTGTCCAGTAAAAGAACCCCAAAACCTCCAAATACACTGAAAAGGAAGTTCCAGATGTTGAACCTCTCCATTAGAAAAAAAAAATATCTTTTTTACCTCCAAAAGGCTCACCTCTAGTGATAAACCTTACTTACTTGTATGAGGAATTCTAATTTTCTCTCTCCTCTCCCAAATGTTGCACTGCTCCTGAGATAACTGTGGGAAAGAATTCTCAAGCAGGAAATGCTTTAAAGGCATCTTTGCAGCTAATGTTTTCTGCATTGTATTACTTGAATTATAGGAAAAATAATCACTTACTAGGAAAAATCTCATGTTGTTTAGTATTGTGGCTAGAAAAACCCCCAAACCAACAAAAACCACATCAAAACCCCAGAAAATTCATTAAAAAAAAAAAAAAAAGAAAAGAAAAAGAAAAAAACCTCCCACAACCCTAGCATGGGATGTATTCTTTCTAGCCAAACACAAAAATAAGGAAACAAAGAGATGACTAAGAGGATTTACGTGGGATTATACAACAGGTCAATAACATAGCAAGGAATAGCTGACAGAATAATATAGCAAGGTATAGGTCACACAAACCTCACAATGGTCTGTGAAGACAACTGAAAAATCCTGCACTTTGATTTGAATACCTGCCCAAAAATACAGCCTGCATGGAAAGCCATTAACACACAAGGAACTGAGAGTCCTGGTGGGCAGAAAATTGAACCACAGTTTTTTTGTAGTCAGAGTTGTTGTTTTTCCAAAATACTGTGAGTATTTTGGAGTAATTCCAGGTTTTGGAATGTTATTTAGATTGACAACTGAAATACCGTGCATCATACAGATACCTTCGCTTGCAGAAGAGGGCTTTTTCACCAAACCATCAGGTCAGAATCTGTCTTACTCTACCAAACCTCAGAGACTTTCACTTGCCTGGTTCTCCAATACATGTAACCTACTAAATCTTGTACCCTTTTTGTGCCTCTTGCCTAAGCTTTTTGTTTGGTTTTTTGTTTGCCTGATTTTCAATAAACGGCTCCTTCTTTCATTCGCTTTTATGGAAATTGCCATTTTCAAGGGAATAGATTTCTCCAGTGATAAAACCTTTTTTTTTCTTAGTTCTTGCTAGATAGTGTCTAGTCAGGACCTAATAGAACTTGTGTACATCTATCTATCTGGATCATGAATGTGTGTCAGATCCTTTTTCTTGACTCTTTAACACAGTATATAATGGAAACACAGAAAAAAGCATGCATGAGAAAAAGATGGTAGATTTTCCATAATTTAGACTACTCTTGCTCACTAGTCACAAATATCAGTGTATGACTACATATAGGCCAAGAAGATCCAAAAATTTTTAAAAAATCACCTCTCACCTGTGTTTGACACAAACAACAAATCATAGATAGTCAAAATCAATTAAACTACTACTACTACGACTACTACTACTACTACAATCTATATAAATAAAAATATTCTTCATAATATAATAAAATACAGTTATGAAGAAAATCAAATACTCTTGCATATAAGTTATCTATAACTTTTAATTGGATTTTATCTTATGCAAGAACATTTTGGAAAGCAAAAATTAGATAAGCAAGCACTTCTAAAGATGAATGAACATGATGTATATTCTGAGAAATACAATACGACTCAGTCCACCCAACAACGTTTAAAATGATGGTATAAGATACATGAAACTGGAGAAAAAAGATACATGAAGCTGGAGAAAAGAGTCTGTTTAAAAGAACCCAAACCCTGCTGTATCCTGATTTGACAGCCAGTCCCTAATCAGGGGGTAACAGACCAGACACTTAATGCAATCTATATGGACTAAAGTAACGTACCTCATACGAGAAGGCTGGTATTTATTGTTAGTCTTAACTAAATCCCTATGACTTATTCCTAATAATGAAACAGTTAAAAATAATGTACGCAAACATGTTAATGTCTACTCTTTTTTCTGGTCTCATGTTTAGTCTTCCCAATATGTTTTTGCAAGAATTCACTAGAATCCAATTTTTTTTTTCACTAGAAGGGAATGGTGGTGTTGGTGGAGTTTCTTCCACTTCACTTTATGGTCTGATCCACTTGTGTCTATTACATATTCTAGTATTCACAGCATTTTCTTAATTCCGTGTCCTCAGTTTTGAAGTATATTGGAAGGTCCTATATATGTTATATATTACACAGGTTGAAGATCTTTTCTTTCCTTTGTTCTTTTTAAAGCGTCTTACAGTCATCATTCAAGGTTGCATTCCACTGATGAGTTCCTTATAGCCCTCCCTTATAGTCTCCTTTACGATCTTCTGCTTATATTTTCAAGATCTCTTGGCAGGGGGTGTGGTGTGGTGG
>NW_010433213.1:20739-23021 GCF_000710305.1 Buceros rhinoceros silvestris | reverse complement strand
TTCTGTTGATGTTTTTGACAGTTGGAATTGTTCAGTGATTTTCTCGGAACCCCAAGCCCTTAACCTTTTCCAGCTACTGAAAAGTAAGTGCTTTGATAAGTAAGAATAACTGCACAGTTACTATTATGGGGTAGTTTAAGTAGTCTTTCCATTTAAAAAAAAAGGGGGGGAGGTTGGAAGGTAAAAGGAAGAAGTGTAGCTTTCAAAAAATAAAGTCATCTTCATTTTGATTCAAAGACTTCTTCAGGAAAAAAAAAAGGTTTAAAATGTATTCCATTTATTAAGAACATTTCTGTGCTCCAAGAGACTTTCCTTTGGGTACTGTAAGATGGTTTATTATCCATTATCTGTAACACAAAGATAATGAAAGTGGTTCTATTGTGCTGTATGTGAAACCCACAGGAATACCAGGATTTGACAGACATGATATATCTCAGTTAGTTTCTAATGTGTAAAGCCATCACAAATCATAGAGAAGACAGTCTGTTGTTTAAATAAGTCTACAAAGTAAGATGATAGAGTTCTTCATTTATCTTCATTGAAACAGCTTTGACTGCTGTGTAGCTGATAAAATAAATCTAGTCCCATTCAGAATCTCTCCTCTCTGCCCATTGTAAGCAAGCAGGTCCTATTCTACTGTACTAATTCTTATGCAGCCCTCATCACCTCCATAGTGGAGTATCTTCCATTAGTGCATACGTCTCAACTGTAGCTCATTTTCTTGCGCAATCTCTCCCAGGGGAGAGAATAGTGTATACAGTGAAGTGTTTTGACTGGAAGTTTTTTTTTCTTTTTCTTTTCAATGTGTTCATAAAGGAGATGGTAGGTCAAAGAAATGCAGTAGGAGATGGAGAGGTTCATTGTCTGCTTTTAGGGAAGCTCATTGTACTATGAAGAACAATCCCATGAAACTCCATGAACTTCATGGTTGTATAGAAAGTTCAGCGGTGCGAACCGACCAGAGCTGTTGACCACAATCTCACAGACTCAATTTTCTAAAAGTGCCTCTTCATCTCCAACGGCTATAAAGACACTAGAAGCACACACACACACAGATTATGCAAATTTTAAGATTAGGCAAGATAAATGTACCCCCCTTTTCTCAGGAACCATAACTAAGGCTCAAGTTTCTGAACTTGACTTAGTGCTTAATGAAAAACAGTGATAAAACCAGACAATTATGTTTACGTCTCCTGGACATGCCAGATCCAGTGCAGACAGTATCTGCAATTAATGATTTTATTCCAAGCTGTATTTCATGGCTTTAACCCAGCCAAGAAGTGAGAAAGTCGTGACTACCACAGTCACTGCTAGAGTAGCGTTAAGTGTCTTTGGGCAGCTGGTGACAAACAGAAGGCATCACTCAGAGGTGCGGGTCAGTAAGAGTCTAAAATCAGTCGGGAATGCAGAGGGAGTAATAAACTACAGAACCGCCATGTCCGAAGATAGACATGTACTCTTCAGCCAACAGCTGGTTCTTAGCAGCAGCCTTTTAAAGTGATTTTCTTTGCTCATCAGCATCGTCACTGACCTTTTTGGCTTTAATTTCAATGAACTGTTCATGTTTTTCATCTCAACTCTAGACCTGCTATCCAAGTGTTTTGTCATGTGTACTGAGGTGGTGCAGACATATATATGGTGAAAGGTTGCGGATACGAGTCTGTATCATTTTATGACTGTTATTTAAATGCCATGCAGGACCAGAGACATCGTTGATAGGTACTATCTTCCGTCACGTTCTCTGGATGTATCTCTATATTGAAAACATTCCCTTGGAAATACGACATATGTGTCAAATGACTCAGGGCGGTCGAAGATAAGAACGTCTCTCTGTTAATCACCCCTGATAATAGCAAACCATCTATCATGCCACCAAGACTGTTCATGTGCTGGTGTGAAATTAGATTACATGAAGGCTGGACAACAGACGTAATTTTCCAAGTCTGAGGTTGACCTTGAACTTGCTTTTATGTGAAATTCCAGTGAAAAAAGAGATTTGGTTTTGGCACAGAGAGAAGTCTTTCCCACTTAGAGTTTTTCTTGAATACAATTATTTCTGTTTTAGTCACTTGTTTTCAGAGAGACTTTGAATGACATTTTATGAGGAGGGTATAGTATTTAATAAAACACAGAAGAAAAAACAAACCTAGAAAGGAATATTTTTTTTTCACTTGGTGCTGGACAGAGCTCAAGCAGGAGTGGGACATCCTCTGAACATAGATCTTTCTGGAACAACAAGAACTGCCTATTCTCTTCCCGTATGGGGAAAGGGAGAACACACG
>NW_010433213.1:19297-20688 GCF_000710305.1 Buceros rhinoceros silvestris | reverse complement strand
AAAAAGCGTTGTGTCAGAGTGAGATTGTGAGTTGTGAGGAATGAGCTGGTTAAAGTCAAGGTCCTTTACGGATCTCCCCTCCCACCTTTAGTGCCATTGTGATTTCTTTAGTGTCAATGCAGAAATTACATTAATTATTAATCTATTTATTGCTGAAATGAAAATTACAGATTACAGTAAACCGTTTTCCATTTATGCTGGTATAAAACACTTTTTTTTTTTTCTTATTCCTGGTCATTCTAGCAGAGTCCTGGTACAAAACAGAAATGTACTGGCTGTCTGGAAAGAAAATAGGGAAGATCTTGAAGGGTTTACTGAGATAACAGACATGACTAGTTGCTTAGTGGAGTTAAAAAAAAAGAGGTAACTGAGTGGCAAGCTCCCCAGGAAATTTTTTCAAGGCTATGTTTTTTCCCTTCATATATATTAGTGTGACCTCCTTGCTCTTCTTGCTTTGTATGAGAAATAAGAGGTATGGTCAAGAAAGGCACCATATTCATTTAAAAACTAGCAAGGGGAGCCTGTCAGCTCTGGGAGGTCCCCAGTGGTTCTGTTCTGCTGAGAGTCACATAATGATGCTGGGGACGACACAATGACAGAACATACAAAATCCCTGCAGTTTTCTTTGTCTTTCACAAATCTTCTGAGGAAAGAAAGTAACTGTAGTTCCCAACACCTCCTGTCAGCCTAGATTGGTTCAGCCCTTACCCCTGATCTCCTCCAGCTAAGAGCAGACAGAGACCTTGGTGTCCCCAGTGTTGCCGTGTATAAGACCAAGTGCTAATGGTACCATAAACAACAGAAAGAGGTCGTGGAACTCTGAAAAGAAATGAATCTCTAACAGGTAGCTATTGCACAGCTCCATTGTATTTTGAAAGGAAATAAGATAGAAAATTTAAGCAATAGGTTGCCTTTGAAGCCAGGCAAAGGGGTAAAGACGATTAAACTCCCTTCCCTTCTTTTTGTAACTGTGATGCCTGTGATGCTGGACTGAATTCAGGAGCATGTGGCAGGAGGGGAGTGAGGACCAGCACATGGCTGCTGAAATCCCTGGTTAAACTGGTGCCACCTTTCCTCTTGAACAAACATGGCAGAAAATGTCCTGTAGCAGAGAATAAGCACCACGTGTACTTCTTAAAGCTCCTTTATCAAAATAAAATTCCAAGGACTGTTGTTTATCGAGTCATATTGCCAGTGCTCCTTCTGCTGGAGACTGATTGCTTCGTCATGGAAATGATATTCTGCTTCAAAACAGAGCTGAGAAAGGGCCCCAGCGGCCCGGGCAGAGGAGGAGGGAGCCCAGGAGGGAGCAGCAGCTCTCCTCTCCTCTTCGGGGAGAGGATTCAGGAGGGAAGGGGTGAAGGGACCTGGGGCAAAGGCAGGGGACCATT
>NW_010433213.1:1352-19183 GCF_000710305.1 Buceros rhinoceros silvestris | reverse complement strand
AGCCGGCTGAGCGGGGCCGGGGGTGCCGGACGGCGGCCCCCATCCCTGTGCCCCTGAGGGGAGAGGAGCCGGCAGTGGAGGGGTGAAGGGGGCTGGGAAGAGGATGTAGGGCAGGTGGGTTTTTTAATGTTTGTTTGGGACATTTTAATTGGCAATAAATGAAAATAATTTGATTTCAGAAGGATTGAATTATTGCTTTTTGCCAAGGAGGTCACAACCAATGGAAATATTTTTCCTGACATATGAGCTTACTCCTAGCTTTTTCCTATAGTAGTTAATACCTTATGATCCTTTTTTTAAAAGGCGACTGCGTAGCTATTGATCTGTTTAATAGAGTTTATCACAAGGTACTTAATTCATAATATTTATATCTAAAAATGCTTTCAGATTTTTCAGGGGATTTACCTTCAGAAGAAACTAACCAGTTCTGGCTATTCCTTCCAGTCCCGCTGTGTTTCACTGTTAAGTGGATTAAGGAGCTTTGGCTCTCCAGGCATGCAGAAGATGAGGACAGACTGCAGGAGCTTCAGAGAGCATCCACTAACTCAGCAGCCATAGCTAGCTCCGCTTGGGCCAGTTTCTCATCCATTCTTACGTGGTTCCAGACTCAGACAGACTCGTGAATGGACACGTGGTTTCTTTATTCATTTATTTATTAAGCCAGTATGATGCCTTGTAAGGGGGCCAGAAAGCGTCTTCTAAGCTCTAGCCATCTTGTAATTAAATTCAGAAGGTCTGGTTTATGGTTCACCTTTACGAATATCAAATGGTTGTTATTACCTCATTTCATATATTCTCCTGTTGGATATCATCTTCTGTCATGTCCCTTTTAATTGCACATTTTCATCTACACAATGAGCTTGTACACAACTTTAAGTTATTTGCAGAACTCTGTCCATTTCATGTAGCGTATTTTGAAATGCTGTTTTGGTTATTTCCTGGTTTTCCTATTCTCCTACAGAAAGTACCAGTGGTGTTTTGTGTAGATCTTCGTTAGTCCTTTGATGAATTGCAATCATCCTGCTCATCAGCCTAGTACCAGCTGCTCCTCAGTTAAGCCGCTGAGTTTTGCTGATGTTGACATTAGCATCTGCAATTCTTTCAAAATCAACAATTGCCCTGGAAGTCAGTCCCAAGGAAATACATTTTATAGTTAGGCACACAGAGTGAGCTTGACTTATTCTAAAACTGATTGAAATGAGTACCCCAAGAGAGCCATTGATGAAGGCGATGAACGCTAATTTTTAAAAGGAAACCACCCTTCAGACTCCGTGGACTATCATGTGTAGCCTAGATGATTAGCTTAGATTTGACTTTCAGATGGCTAAAATAGGTAATGTAAATCCCAACCTGCACACTTGGAGTTTATTGGTATTTAATCAACAAATCTTATTTATATGCAGCTTTCTATTTTTAAACAAACGTAATCCAGTTAATGAAAATAAGCTGAGACAAAAAAAGGAAACAACAACCGAAGAAAGAACTGCAACAAAAATTATCTTCTGTATATATTGAATTGAACCGTTGACAGCTCTTAGCAAATTGCTGTCTCCTGTAACCTTTTCTTTGGTCATTTGGTTCCCTACATTACACAAGGTTTACAGCCTATTTAGATAAGACATATCCATTGACTACTTTTCTCTCTGTAATAAGTCATCGAAAGTTATTCTAATCAGAAAATTAAATTGTTAGAAAGTTATTGAAGAATATGCAACAATAATAAAGCAGAATAATCAAATCTGAGGAATGGCCGTCTTGTCTACTTGGAATGTTAATCAACGTGTTCAAGCACAAAAATTGGTCTGGGCACAGCCTGGACTCTCTGGAGGAGTCTGTGATTTTCTGAAATTCTCACCTTACGAGCTCCTGAAGCAAGTACTGTCACCAGTCAACCACCTTGTCTCTGGTCAGTTTATTCTCTTAAACCAGTCCATTGTCTCATCCATACTGAGAAGACAGGAAGGAGCTGACTAGGAAGGCAAGCTGAGGGGCTCCTGGGCCACCCCAGGGATCAATGAAGTGTCTGCAGTGGGTGTGCACATCAGAAAACCCGTAATTATAACTATAAAATACTCTTTAGATTCATACTTCTAACTAAAATTCCACAGTTCTTGCCACGTTGGTATTTTTCTGAGTTGTCTTTGAAGACCAGAAGAGTGGGACTGCACATAGCTCTTTGCTATACTGATAGTCCGTAGTTTCTACTCAGATACAATTTCTTACTCAAAGTTAGGAGAAAGATTATTGTTTAACTTAGTATCTCTTCAAACTTGCACAAAAGACTTGCTGAAATGGGTTAAAAACTTCATTTGCAAACTGATTAGTTGGGAAGGTGACCCTCAGTTTCAATTCATTAATTAAAAAAAAAGTATAAAAAGTAAAATATGGACTGTCATTTCTCTCGCTTTTAATTAAATTTCTGGAAGCCTTTCAACAAATTTTTTTTTTTTCCTACCTTGGCCTCTTACTAGCAGTGCCAGGTTCTATACAATATGCTTTTAGTGCCCAACTGAATATTATCAGAGTTCATACTAATTGTCTACAGCTGTAACTAGCTCAGTATATTCAAAACTTCTATGGTGCAGTATCAGCTTTCAAGTACAGCGGACTTTCTTTAAGACCAGACTAAACAAGCTGTTTTCATTAAACACAGGATGTATTAAAGGGATGTCATAATTAATAAACAGAATTTGGCAGTTATACACAGTGTAAAAGAGGACTTGTTCTGTTCATGTCAGTAGAGCTAGAGTTCATGTCAGAGTAGCAAATGAGAACTCCGACTGAAGGAAGGAATATCTTCCAAACAGTGCAAACAAGTATCGATATTTTTGTCTGAAAATTAAGCATGTGTTCAAACTTAATGAGAAACATGAATATATCCAAGACCAAGTGCTCTCTGTTTCTATTGCAACAGATATTTTGTCCAAACTTCCTGAAATCAGTGGAAGCACACTCAGCACTTGCCACTTAGAGAATAGTTTGAATTATTGTCTCAGAGGCACCCACAAAACAGGCAGCAGCAGCATCCAAAAACCATGGACTGAGTACGATCAAGTTTGCCTGGCATCCGACTGACCAAATCAACGGCAGGTCCGGATGTAGGTTGGGAATGTATCCCTGCACAACAGACCCCTGGACACTGAAGAACACACTCTGAGGAAGGTGAACCACCGTGTGCTCACCTCACTGATAGAAAGGAGAATCTCCCATTTAGAGGTACCAAGAGGGTCACTCACCAACACCAGGTGAGGGTCACTCAGTCCCAGGGAGATACACTCAGACAGCATCCTGATCCAAGGGGAATCCTGGGAAGTCTCCTTGACCAGCGTCCTGATCCGAGGGGAGAATCTCCAACTGCGCTACCTGCTGTTCTGGGGAGAACCAGCTCCACATGGTTCTCCGGCAGGGCTCCATTTATCCCCCAGTGGAGTGTAAACTGTGGTGATTTTCAGTCTACACAGCCAGGAGGCAGTTAACGGAACCCAGAGGAGCCAGATCGCCCTGGGCGGCACCTGATGTCTATGGGTGCTTCTGCAGGGACCAGTCTTTTGGGCAAGCTCTGTGCAAGCAGTCTTTATCCGCTGGTCACTGTGAGCTGGGGGCATTTTCAGTCCACACAGCCAGGAGGCAGCTCATGGAACCCAGACGGCGAGGAGCCAGATCGCCCTGGGTGGCACCTGATGTCTGTGGATGCCTCTGCAGGGACCTGTCTTTGGTGCAAGCTCTGTGCAAGCAGTCAGGGGGTCTGCACTGCCACAATTATCTGTAATTTATAAAGACAAACCTCATGACTACACCTCAGAAAAGCACTAAAAGAGTGACTAAGTTGAGACTCATAAAACCTGTATATGCATGTGTGGTGGGTTGACGATGACTAGATGCCAGGTGCCCATCAAGGTGCTCTACCATTCCCCCTCCTGAACTGAAGAAGGGTGGAGAAAATTATGATGGACAAAACAGATCTGACTTGGGGAAATTAATTTAATTTCTTGCCAATCAAATCAGAGTAGGATAATAAGAAATAAAACCAAATCTTAAAATCACCACCCCCCTACTTCTCCTTTCTTCTCAGGCTCTACTTCACTCAGTTCATCACACATTGTCTCTGCTGCTCATCCCTCCTCATTCCTTGCCCTGCTCCAGTGTGAGGTCCCTCACGTGGTAAAGTCCTCACCATACTTCTCCAATGATGGTCGTTTCCCCAGGCCCCAGCTTCTCCACTGTGGGTCCCTTCACTGGATGCTGTCCTTCAGGAACAGACTGCTTCAGAATGGGTCCCCCACGGGCTCACAAGTCCTGCCAGCAAACCCACTCCAGCATGGGCTCCTCTATTCGCAGGTTCACAGGTCCTATCGGGAGTCTGCTCCAGCACGGGCTTCCAACGGAGTCACAGTCTCCTTCGTAGGCATCCTCCTCCTCTGGTGTGGGGTCCTTCACAGGTTACAGGAGGATATCTGCTCCACCCTTAACCTCCATGGGCTGCAGGCAGACATCCAGCCTCACTGTGGTCTTCACCATGGGCTGCAGGGGAATATCTGCTCCAGCACCTGGGGCAACAACTCTCAGTCCTTCTTCACTGACCTTGTCTGCAGGGTTGTTTCTCTCACATATTCTCAACCCTCTCTTCCAGCTGCTGTTGTGCAGCAGGTTTTTATCCTCTTCATAAATATATTATCCCAGAGGTGTTACCACCATCACTGATAGGCTTAGCCAATGGTGAGTCCATCTTGAAGCCAGCTGGCATTGGCTCTATTGGACATGGAGGAAGCTTCTGGCACCTTCTCACAGAAGCCACCCCTGAAGCCCATCCATTACCAAAACCTTGTCATGCAAACCCTACGCGTTTCTTTTGATATACTTGTTTGGGTGAGTTGAATTTTCTTCTTTAAATTAATGTGTTTTAAAACACATCACTGAATAAGGGTGATCTGCTAACTAAAACACCATGCTAGATCATGCAGGTCATACCCAAAGTAAATAAATGTATTTCATTACTAGTAGCTTGTTTGAATACTCACTTGATACAGGTTCTAATACACTTACTTTAGCTTTTGCATTGGAAACCCTACAAGCCCATGTTCAAGATGAATAAAGAAACAGAATGCCCAGAATAAGGGATGATTTCTAGTGCAGTGGTTATTTTTTTATCCCTCTGGCATTTATAGATGAAAAAGTAAGAAAAGATTAATACAGTCACTACTTTTTTCCAGGTAATAAGCCTTTCCCCAGAACAACTGACTGCTGTGATTAACATGTTTTACTCAAAATATCTCTGACTTACTTGGTGAAATGTCAGAACAATAAAGCATCTGTCCTCTGGAAGCTGGCCTGAAATTATAAAAAATTACTGAAAGGCCCAGGCTTTTCAGCTGAAACAACACCTTGAAGAAGTGGCTTTTGGCTGGAAAGCTGGTATGTTCTAGAATCACTGATTTTAACTGATGCTGGAAAAGCTACAAAGCTCCTTAGGAAAAGGCAAGACTGGATTGCAGATAACACAGAACTGGGAGGACGGGTTTGTTCGTCACATGGTTGTGCCACCATTCAGAAGGACCTTGTCAGGCTGGAGAAATAGGCTGACAGAACCCTCGTGAAATTCAACAAAGGGAAAAACCATGCTCTGCACTAAAGGAGAAATAACCCCATGCACCAGTACCAGCTGGGGACCAGGTCTGCCGAGAAGGAGCTGGTTGTCCTAGTGGACACCAAGTTGTCCATGAGCCAGCAATTGTCCTTGCAGCGAAGGCCAACAGCCTCTCGGTGTGCATTTAGCAGAGCATTGACAGAAGGTCAAACGACATAAGCTGGTTGTGTAGGACCATGGATGGACTTCAACACGTTTCTAAATATATACCATGTAGGTGTTCACCTCTGCACCCCACAGTCAATACAAAGCAACTGCCAACAGGAAGAAATAAGCACTATTAGTAAACAAGTTATCTAAGCAGTTTTAGATGCGTATCTTCACATAATTTCACTGAGAAGTACCTGTTTATCTCCATGACTATATCGCATGAAGACACACACATTGGTTCAGAAGAGTCCTAGCTCTAGAGAATTTATTCAACAAGGATGCTAGTTTGGATACCAAACTGCCCAGCTGCAATTAATGTGCTGCCATGAGCTAGTCTCCACACAGCGCTGCCTTGAGCTGTTTGGGCATAGTGCTTTGAGCTGCCCTAACTCATGGTCTCTGAAACATATGCATTTTTACACATATACTTGTTTTCCCATTGTGCATCCTCAAATTACCTGAAAACTGATATTTTGGGATTTCTTTATTTCTTGTGAGTATTTTCATTTTAAATAAACATGCCAGGACTCATCGAGAAGTCATTCTGAAGGCAAAAAGGCAGCAGTCTAAAGGCACAGTGCGTTCTTTTTCATTTTAAATAAACATGCCAGGACTCATAGAGAAGTCATTCTGAAGGCAAAAAGGCAGTAGTCTAAAGGCACAGCGCGTTCCGGTTCACCTTGTATCAGTGGCTGTGTTTGTACAAGACCCAGGTTCCCCGGTCCTTGGCTTTCCTTTATTGATGCCTTTGTTTCCGATGGACATAAACAGCCCAAGCCAGGAGAGGACCGTTGCCTCCTTTGGATAAGAAATCCACACATACATCAAAGAGGTAACAAAAAATTTAGCACCTTGGAATACCAGGTCACTTTGCCAACTGCCTTCTGCAGATTTGGGGATATCACTGATTTTTGGAAAGATCAGTTCAAGCTTTTCCAAGGTCACACGGATCTCAAGGACTGTGACTTCCAGATCACTACTACCTGTTCTTCGTTGCAGTTACCCTCGTGTTCCTTATAAAACGGCTGGCATTCTGCTTTGCCATCTCTGTTCTTGCCTGTTTGTGCCTCCTGAACTCTGTGAGAAGAGGGAAGCGAGATCAGTCCAGAATATGTAGGAAGTTAAAGTCTCTGTTTGTAAGTCCATTAAGAGTTTATAGTTTTTAAACAGACTTTACTGGCCATTAAGATTCTGATGCCTTTGCCTGACAGAGATTGCAATGGGAACAGAAGATGGCATTAAACGGAATCCATTCCGAAGATGACTGCAAAAGATACAAGCCCAACTCATTCTCATTATAGCTTTGTGTTGGTATAATTGTAAGCGTTACTCAGATACCTGAAATACTCAGAAAGAATTTTATTGTGATTGTAAAAACAACCTACTTAATTAGATTTAAAATTGGAACTGTAGTTGCCTCCTTTCTCTGTACTGCCAAAGACACAGAAGCAGCTGACACTGCTTTTGTGCAGGCCTGCAGGAATAGCTCTCTCGTGCTTAAGCCCTGCTCCTGACATTCAGGACACCTCCTTATGGTTTTAAGACTCAATTTGCTGATCATCCACAATGCTGACTTGGCAGCTCCTGACGTGTAGTTTAGGGTGAAACCAGACTAGAGAAAATCTCACAGTTTTAGACTGTATCAAAACATTTCCTTGTCCTTGGGTGGATGATCTTGAGTATTTGTTTCCAGGTAGGGTTGAATTTATTTCTCTTTCTGGTGACGAGAAGTGATAAGTAGCAGCTTTGGAGTCACATAGAAAGATTCCAATGTGTCCTGCCACGAACCCAGGAAGCCTCAATTCAGGCTAACGTGAAAGCGCAGAGCTGCCTCTTAGGAATGCTTTGGCAGCTCCCAGAGCCAATGGGTGTAAGTGAAACAGTACGTGTGGTCTGCGACTATATGGAAGAGACAAGCCCATTCATTCCTGAGAACTTTAAAGGCAAGAAAGCTATGCCATACAGGGTACCATTTGCTAAAACATCACTGGAAATTTGGTGGGGATTGGGTTTGCAGCTGCTGAAGCACAGTACATTTACACCCTTCTTTACTGACTTTCATGAAGCGCTCAGTTACTCTGCCAACAAAATTAGTGTATAACTATCTTCTGCAGTGATCTTAGAGATTATCTGGTACCAAAACCCTGAGAAATTACTAAAGTAGACTGTTTGGAGTTCAAACTTTTAGTTAAGGAGTAAACATTTGTGCTATCGTCTGTTATTCTATAACACACAGGTAGTATTTTCAAGGGTGTCTACATGTTTTAGGAGCCTGGCTTCCAGATTTGAAAATCAAAGGCTTAGAGAAAGAAATCTTATCTTCAAGATCCAGACTTCATTACCTCTAAGAGGAGTATAATCAACAGCCAATAATTTGGAATACAAATGAACTCCTTTCATTTAATTACCACTAGCAGAAACAGTAGAAAAAGGAAAACAGAAATAGGAAAGGAAAACAGAAAGCAGAGATCAGGGGATGGCGTTGTGTTTTGGTAAGAAGAGGTTTGGAACCCTGCTCTCACCTCTTGCCCTTGTGTGGTCTAATGGGAAGATGAGTTCAACTGGGAATTCAATGTGATAGCTGTGAAGGCTTCGAGTATCATTTACCCTTAAAGAAATCAGATGCAAAATAGGGAAGGAACTGGTGGGTTTCTCAGACATGTAGCAAAACTTTTGAGGAGTTTGGCAGAAAACTACATTATTTTATAAAATTTCTAAGAATGAAGGAAAATATACTTCAAATTGAATAGCAATTAAAGAATTTTTTCCTTTTTTAAAAATTTTGTTTTGTTAGGTTTTTTAAAGGAAATAATCGCTTCTAGATGAGAACCTGTTTTGAGAGAACGTTGTAAGTAAGTAAAGCATTAGCATCATCACTTTTTCCCGGGTTTCATGCACAGGTACTTACCTGAGGAATAATCCATAAAGAAATAAAATTTGAACAACATTTAAATAACTTTAGACTTTTAATTTCATTGGGGGCATATCTCAGATCAGTGGAAGGTCATCATAATGAAGAAACATTAAGTGACCTGTCCAGCAGAGCAATTATTCTGCTAAAATCCTCCAGCTTCACACATTCCAAATGCTTTGTCTTCCACAATTTCTATCTCAACATATGTGGTTGGGTTTTGGTTTGGGGTTTTTTTTTTGTTTTTTTGGTTTTTTGTTTGTTTTTCAGAAAGGCACGGAAAAGGAGAGAGAGAAAATACATAAAATTTACTCAAAATTTTTAAAATGAAAACCTGTGCACAGTGCACTCCAAATTAGACTACAGTGGACACTCTCTTCAAAACTAATAAAGACCTTTTTCTATTTGCAAAAATAAAGTACGAGTTTCTTCTCCCCAAATCAACTGTTTCTTTGTTCTAACCAAACAGCTCAAGGCTGATGATGGACACTAGAGGTGCTAAGAAGACCTCTGACTTCGCACAGGTCCAAAATGCTGTTAATATTGCATAAGAGCCAATACTTGCAAATCACCTCTCTTGATTCCTTTTACCGCAGCCTGTTATTGATGAATCCCAGTAACAGCTTTTTCTGAGTGGCTTATGTGTTAAACTTGCTGCAAGAACAAATGAATCTCAGGAAAATTCTTGTAAGACAGTTAGAAAGACCAGTCAACAACTGTCAAGGTAGCATCCTCTGAAGGAAAGAAAATGTCATGAAAATATTACAAGCAGCAGGAAAATGTGAAAGAATCAAAGCTGACAATCAACTGAGAAGAAAAAAAATGTTTTAACTTACAGCTTGTCATTTGTCACATGTCCTTATCAAAGCATAAAACTTAATCAGCTGAAGTCATACAAGGTAGAATACCCACAGATTTCAATAGCGGTGTGCCCTTGTCACTGTCATGATAATATCCGCAATACTGAACCAGACTGTTGGGGGAAAAAAGAAAAAAAAATGAAGACATTGTTGTCAAAGGCTGAATCTTTTCTTCTATAACAAAGAAAACCACTTCTCACAGAGAACAGTTATGATTAGATTCAGAGAATCGTTTTGTTTGGAGGAGACATTTAAGATCGTTGAGTCCAACTGTAATTCTGTTAAGTTAATTAAGTCTAATAATAGACACAGCATCTTCCCACAATGTCCCAGAAGCCAAAGGAGATGTGGATGTTATTTACATGCCACAGAACACATATGTCTAAATGGATGCCACTGGCTAAAATGGATTAGGGAAACCTGTTTACCCCTTCTCAAGAAAATAATCTGCCACTGTATAATGGTGTATGTGTGTGTACATGACGTATACATACAGTGGTGAATGTAGACAGAGAGCCTGCCTCATCATAGAGTCTGAGAAGAAAAACGAAAGGTAGTTTTACTGTAACAGTAATCCGAGGCCTATATTCTTTTTTAATTGATTAAGAATCAGTATTTCATACAGACAGAATAGGCACCAAATCTGAGCTCAGCCAAGAAACCGTTGATCCGTTTTGTGTGATGCGCATGGTTTATGCAACTCTGTGTGTGCGTTAGCGTGTGCACGCTTATCTTTTAGTGTAAACACACATTTGTGTCTATTTCTTCCCAAGAAATCAATGTAATGCCACGTTTTGGCTAAAACTTCTGTTTCGTAATATGGATTCTTAGAAAGGGAGATTCATGGCCTGCTAGTGTCGTGCAAATTGTCTTACAAGATTCTGAGCAGTGGTCAATATGTTTACTGTTTTAGAGGATAAAGCATTGCCCTTCAGAGATATGGCTCGTATCTGAAAGAACAAAGAAATGTTTAGTGAACAGGAAGTAGGGGATACAAATAGAGCCTACACTCAACATTAATTTTAAATGATATGGCCACATTCTTCAGCACTTGCTCACAGCATTTTCTTCCTTGACATAGTAGAACTGCTTCTGATTTACGTTGTGTAAATAATGGGCGAATCTATGCTGCCATTTGAATATGCTTCATTGGAAAGCAATGAAAACGATTCTAAAGGCATGCGGTTTTGAACAGCGTGAGCAGTTCGACTGCACAAGCAAGATATCTGTATTGATCCCAACAAAGTCACTTCAGACTTACTGGGGAGTAAAAAGAAATAGAGAAAACTAACTTGTTTTCTTCTCATCGAAGTTCACTGGGTTTTTACTACTTCTGTCACCTCCTTATTCTCTTTAACCTCTAGGCAAAGTAAATGCAAGTAGGTGTAAGAAGCCTTTCTTGCAAGATTGCCTGGCTTGTCTGGACTTGGTTTAGCCTGTGCTGATTTCAGTTTCTCTTGGCTGTGACAATTTTCTAGCCATCTGGTAAGTGTCATCGAAATTTGTTTAAGCTTTGGTTTAGCTTTGCGGGATTGTATGGTGTACTGCCTCTTGCTCGTGGATAAGTAGTCAAGCAAGTATTCTGCACAGGATGAACTACCTGCTTCTTTCTTGGGCCTTCAGGGAGCATAGGTGTTCTCAAACACAAGAACACGTCTTGTATGTAACATGCTGCTACTGTGTGATGTGTTATGCCTAATTGAATATGAGATGGCTTCTAGACTGAAACCTCCTTACACAGTTTACACCCAAAATTCTACAGACGCTCATCTCTTTTCATCATTAAGACATAAAATGGAAATGACCAATTCATTCCTTAAATTCACAGTTAGAACAGTTTTCCAAACAGGTCTGTGTCAAAGCACTGAAGTTAAGAAAAAACATTACTGTTGATTACGAACATGTTTTTTGTGTCGGAAAAACCTTCCTTTGGCAGTATGACAAAGACATCCCTGATAGCTTTGGGTTTATGACTGACATTCATCCTAGGTGAAGTCAATTGATCCTGAGGGATTTATAACAAGAATGATCAACAGGTCATGGCATTTCCAAATTAATTTCCTTGACCTTAATTTCCTGAGACATAATCATAATCTTTGGTCTTCTTGCAAGAAAGTTTCCCTATTCCCATTAGTTCTGAAACAAATATGAGCAAACTTTAAGCTGTCATTCACACTCAAGAAAGTTTTTCATGTGTTTGGCAGCCCCTCTCTGTTCTCAGTGAGGGCAGACCTCATCCCTGAGTACTTGCTGATGCCTGTGGCAAAGGGCTGTGACAAGTACGGCAGTGTCAGTACTTCTAGAACAGTTCAGGTTTCTTCCTTTTTTGGATTTCTTACTTTTCAAAGTCAGTACCTGAGTGACTGCTCTCTGCTGCAGTGGAGCAGAGCACGTGTAAAGGATTTTCCTGCTAGCGGGGTTTTGCCTGATGGTTTGGTTGTGGCAAGCAGAAGCTGCTTGTTACGGAATGCCAGATCCCCCATTCAGAAACGCTTTCTGCAGCTGTGTACAGCTGACTGGCATCCCCAGTGCTATGTACACGTGGCCACAGATCATCACAACTGACTCTCTCTGCTCTACTGGTTTAATTGCCAGGAAGAGTTTGCTTACAAAACGAGCAGTCAGGTTTTATATCCTATTAACTTCATTACATTAGTGTCAGTGCTGTGCAACTCCAGTTAATGTGCCGTATGTCTTTTGTGACCTTTCTGACTTTTTTTCCCACTCCTTCTTCCAGAATTTAATTTTATCAAGAGTGCAGACAGAAAATTGCATGGAATGTACCATGGTTGGCCGAAGATGACAGCAAGGACCTCTGGACAGTCTTGAAATGCAACACGAGAACTGGAACACCAGCTAAGGCAGCAGATGTTTCAAATCTGGAGCATCTCTTGAGGACTGGAGATGCTCAAAGGGGACCTGAGTAATCTTAGTCGGTCACCGAGCCACAGGATGATGCTATTAAAACTAATTTACTTCTGCATGTGAACACATTCTTGTGGAGTGAAGGAGCATAATGCCCAGAGCTTTGACTCAGCAGAAACTTGGGAAAGTCCATAGGCTTCAGCACATGTGTATGATTTTATCTGGTTAGGCTGAGAAGCAGCGGAGCTGTGCTTGCCGTGAATGGTGTCCTAGCTTATGAACCCTCTCTGCTGACAGAGACGCAATACCACACAAACACAGCAAAGAACATCTTTACGCTGCTTTCAATTGCCCCCCTTTTCTTCTTCAGGTAAGTATGAAGAATTAACTGCTGCTTGTATAAAGACAACAATGTTTTACATGGCAGAGCATCAGACAGCTACAATGCTCAGCACAGCACTTCTTCAAGAACATAATCCCCCTTTTCTTTCTGTCCCAATCTGTGGTCAAAAGTTAACGATTTTAAAATTAGCCTGTTTTATTTGGCCTTAGTCTTACTGAGATCTTACAAAAACAGTGTTCATGGATTGAAAATGAGCCTTGTGTTCTCTCCAGAGCCTTGCAAAGCTCTGAGCCTCCTCGGGCCCTCATGCTACTCTCCTCTGTTAATGGTCATGCCTGTTACAAGCTGAAACCACAATTTAATCCACATGGATTTTAAGAACAACTGTGTACCAGATCTTTAGTCATGAATCATTATCATTCCCTGTGATATCTATAATAGGCCCTAACTGGACAGTGGCAGTGTCTGGAATTCCTGAGACGGTTCATGCCAGGAATTTACTACCATGTGTGGGGATCGAATACAGAATGGACAGAGTCCTCCTCAGACACCGGCCATCAGAGAAGAGAGCTTGACCCTTGTGACCCCTCAGCTTTACACTGGATAGGACGTCTATGGAATGGAACCCCTGGTTGGTCAGTGTGGGGTCACCTGTCCTGGCTGGTCCTCCCCGCAGGTGCAGCCTCTCCCTTACTGACCCCACCGTGGGACACAGGGCTCAGCAGTGACCTTGGTCTGCACAGCAGCAGGAACAAGCCAGAGCCTTTCTGCACCCCAACCCCTGGCAGTGACTGTGACCATCCAGTGCTGTCACTGCTGGGAGCAGCCACTGTCTGCACAAACACGCCGTGAACTTCAGACAGCGCCATCACCGAGCAGAGATGGAGCTGGGAAGGGAAATGACTGGACAGAACGAGCTCTGTTCTAGCTCAAACCAGTACACTCTATTAATTGTCTACACCAATATACACAAAACATTCCATTTAGTACACCTGTTTCAAAGTACGAGACTAACAGAGATTGAGACTTTGTGTCCTCTAATGGAGGATCTATGCTGTTAATGAAAAAAGTTTCTAAAAATAAAATGGATTCTCTGCCCTACCCGAGCAAATTACCTTTAAATTGTGTTATGTGCTGTTATCAACACCAGTAAGTTAAAAATTTATTGATTTAATTCTTTGTCCTTCTTCTTTGTCTGTCTGCAGGGTTACTCCATGTGCTGGCTTTTGTAGTACGGAAACTTCACACACTGAGTTAGGACTACCACATCTTATCACAGTGGGATGTCACAGTGGGATGTTACAGTGGGATTTCACCATGTGAATGAAGAAAGCACCACATAATTGTGTTTTTTTGCTTCCAAACTGCACTAAGCTTAGTGCCAAATTGTAAAGTATCTTTCTCTAAAGCCCTCCAGAATCAGACTTGGGCCTCCTGAAGGTCCATTACCATTCTTCTTGGCAAACCCTCCTAGAATTTCAATTCTCATGCAAGCTCTGCCCTGCACTAAAGGTAATGAGCACTAAATTTCTTGGTATGTCCATTTTACACTTCCACGTTCCCTTCCTCCCTTTGCAAGAAAAGTCAGCAGGATTTTTAGCCTACTAGAGCCTGTGCACAGGCACTAAGAAAGGCTTTTCAGCAAATTGTTTTCTTGCTGCAGTTTTTTTCCGTTCATGAGAAAACGCTGATTCTTCCCAAGAAAAACTTTACTGGGAATGTGTTGCCTTTACTGCATTTGGGAATTTCCCAAGGCTGAAGGCGGAAATCTGGGTCAGAGGAATTCCCCTCCATTGCCAGATAGCCCAAATCACTATTGAATATAGACAGCCCAAGTTCTTTGTTCCTCCTTTACTTCATTTGAGACCTGTTCAACACAAGTAGAACATAGATTTCCCCATCAGAATTTATCATACAACTAAGTGGAAAAATACTCCGTTGTTTTAAATCATTTTCCCCACTCTATAATGAATCTCACTGGCAGGCTGGTTGTTTTGGTTTATGTTTACAGTAAGAGACTAGTCTGCACTCTGGATCACATGAAAACAAGTGCTTAAACTTAAGCCGCTAAATATACTGGACAAGAAAAGGGATATATTGTTACTAATAGGGATCTGTTCACAATTATTTGCAAGTTCATAAATCTTAGATTTTTGTGCTGAATTGCTAACAGTTTGGGGAGTGAAGGTAGGCAACATGTTAGGGAAGAGAATGAGGATGAAGATTTAAATTAATGTTAAGGATAGAAACATCCAGATGCACATGAAAGAAATTCATCCGACTGTGAGCAAATTAAGGAAACACCTGCATCTCTTTATGGTGCGGCTGGCAAGAATGAGCTGTGGAATCTCAAAAGGCTCAGTAGTTCAGCTGGGACAAATCTCTGAAGGGCTGTGGAAAATTCTGCCCTGAGTTGCACTCGGGCAGTCTGCCTGGCTTCACTGAATGTGAAGGAAGGTCCTCTTAGACCTTTCAGAGTTACAGGACACTCACATGGGCTTGATTTCCAACAGATTTCACTCTACCCCTTCACTCTTGCTGGGAACACTAAACCATAACACAGAGGACTGAAACAGCGATACTTCGATGTTCTGTTGCATCTTTTCCATCAATGCACAGAAAGAGGATTCTGGGCTAATGGGAAAGGAATACCTGACCTCTGTCCTGCACCTTTCAGACGGCTCAAATAATGTACCTCCTGCCTTGCCCACTTGTGTACTTTAGAAATTCAGGAGAAAGAGGAGAGTAGAGGGGGCCTAAAAGTCTATGGGAGTCTGAAAATAAAGATATTAGAAGAAAAATACTGAGCCTTCAGAACTTCAGAATATTTCTAGTTCAAATCTGGTACCGCCCTTGCATATGCTTGTGTTAAAAGGGAGGAAATGTTGTGTTGTTTTTACCGCCTTCACTCGTGCTACTCAAAACTCACCATTTCTCATCTTCATGCTACCTTGGTGTCCTGGGTAAACCGCCAGCTTTTTGGGACACTTTGGAATGTGTGAGTAGTGTTACAGTGTATTTACAAATTAAGCTGATCTTTAGGATAATAGTGCTTAACAAGAACAATCTGATGGATTTGAAATATTTATCTAGTCTTCTCCCCCTCCCGTATTAGCATAGAAATCTGCCTCTCCAGTTCAACTGCAGCCTTTGTAGCACTACCATGCAGTACGTTTCTGATGCCTTCTGCCCTTGTCTGTGTAATTCATGTCTGAGATGCAACAAAAGATTCTGGAGAACAAGAGAACTACATAAATCCATCCCTAAATCCTTCAATATTTAGATTAAAAAAAATCCCAGCATTAATGTTTGTAAACCCAATAATGGGAGCGGCTCCAATCATTTATGGCTACGTTTGCAATTCCGTTCTCTGCTAACATGAAGATTAAAGAAAGGATTAATTTTCAGTGCAAAGAGCTGCTGTTCAGTAGCCAAAGCATGCCCTGCTCACCACTGTGCCAAAAAGTGAATATACAGGAAAGACCAAAACGGTCATTTCTGACATCTCTTCTTTGAAACAAAGATCAAAACCATTTTAAAGGCTCTCATTTGACTATTCCATGGATTTTTAGCAGCTGTCGCGGTTTGAGAAGGGGGGCATTTTCCCCCGTACCGAAAGGATGCGACGGACTGGTTTTGGCTGGGAATCCTGCCAAAACACACAGAAAACTTCTGATGCTCAGGAGTCCTCCACGGCATATCTGATAGGAGCCGCGGACGACATAGAGAGGAGGGCAGATAGAGCAGAGAGGGAGAAGCAAGCTGGCAAAATGGCGTCGAGACTTCTCGCACGCCCCCTTTTATGACTTCATTCACGGAGGCGTAGTCCTTCTTCCCGGAAGCCTGGGAGAACCACAGCTCTCTGGGAAGAAGAAAGCTGGACAACATGGGAGCATCCGGTTCCTCCATGTTGAACCCAGGACAGCAGCCTTGGCATTTTGCATGGCCCCGCGGGACTTGCCAAACTTCTCTTCCTTACTCTGTCTCATTGAAGTTAAAAATTACGAAGGCACCAGCTTTGGCATCTTTATGCTGAGGGTAATTTGACAGTGTTACTGGAGGTGAGCTGCTTCTCCTATGAACAGACTCAGGGCAGCAAAACGGCACTCTGATCTGGCAGATAAACAAGTCTGTGACAAATGGCACTGACATCGCTGTCAAAAGAAAAGACATGACTCAGACCCAATATCTGTACGCAGACCACTGCTAGCTTTCAGTGACAAATGGTTTTAGTCTGACAGTGTGTTTCACTGCTTGAACGTTCATCTATCAAAACAAGACACAGAAGCACAGCACACAGCGAGGAAGAAGGGAGCAGGAGAGAAAGCCTCGGATCCCAGCAGGCAGCCTGGCCTGCCCTCTCGTAACAGAGTACTTACCCGTCCTCCCAGCCTTTTAGCACTCTGTCATTCCCTGGTGAATATTCCACTTCTCCCTGTTTTTATAAGGTTAAAAAAATAAACCAAAGAAGGGTTAATTTCATCAGTCGCAGATTCAAGCATTAGAAAAGCAGAGAAGAGCATGTGAGTTCTTAATTTCATTTCTCTCTACATGGGATACCAAGTTTCACTCACACGTGGACAGAGTCTAACAACAGGTATTAGACTAATGGGAGATTTGTGGGTGGCTGGGGAGTAACTCCCAGCCAGATACCCACACATACCTTAAAGGCATCAGCAGGTAGAGAACCAACACCAGGCAGCCCATTCTGGAAGTTAATCATCTTTCTGCATTAACAGTTCAGATCTGGATCGCTATTTTTGATTCGTCAGCCTCCAGCTTCCACCCATGAATTCATTTCAATTTTTCTATGCTAGAATAATAATAATAATAAATCAGTAGACTGTTGCACTGGGTGTCCGTGCCCAGGTGCTGCCAGGGTCTGCAGGGCAGCTGCTCGCACCTGGCACCAAGGGCCCCCCCGCAGGACACAGCGGAGCCCCTCGGCCAGGCTGGTGACACCGTGGAGGGCAAAGAGCTGTCGGGAAGGGCCTCAGGTGACCTGGGCAGAGGAGGAGGGAGCCCAGGAGGGAGCCCAGGAGGGAGCAGCAGCAGCAG
>NW_010433213.1:0-1270 GCF_000710305.1 Buceros rhinoceros silvestris | reverse complement strand
CCGCAGGGGGGGGAAGCAGCGGCAGCAGCGGCAGCAGCAGGAGCGGGAGCAGCAGCAGCAGGAGGACAGGAGGGGCTGCAGCCCGCAGCAGGGAGCCCCTGCTGGAGCAGAGCCCCAGTGCTGGTACAATGTAGGTCCCTACAACAGGTGGTCTCAGACCCTCACTCTGCCCAGCAGCTGCCCCTGGGTACCAGTCTTCCCAGTCGCTGCCCCACAGCCCGCGTCCTCTCTCTGGTCGCTGTTATAGGTACCCCTCATTCACAGCAAAGCATGTACACACCACCCCCCCGGCCCAGCAGCTGCCCCTGGGTACCAGTCTTCCCAGTCGCTGCCCCACAGCCCGCGTCCTCTCTCTGGTCGCTGTTATAGGTCCCCCTCATTCACAGCAAAGCATGTACACACCCCCCCCCCGCCCCCCCACTGAGTGGGTCCTTCCCACAACTGGGCTTACACAAACACTCCATCCACCTACACACACACACACACACACAAATGGGTCTCTCAGTTCACCCAGGTCACTTGGGCACAATTTTGAAGGCCTCCTGTTTTAATGAAGACACATAGTGGCTTCTTCGATTACTAGCAAGTCAAAGCTGTCTAAGCAGTGCAAAAACAAGGTTTTCCCCAAATGTAGGAGAAAACAACTGGGTTTTCTTTTCAACTATTTATGGCATTGCTTGTAACTAGTAGACTTATCCTCAGAACTCTATTCTCATATACATAGTGTTCTTCATTGTTTATTTGAGCCGTTAATTTTCCTGTATATGTTCTGCTTTTCTTATTGTATTTTAGTAACTTCTAATTTATATTGATTATTACCTATGTCTGTTTTGACAGATACTGATTTTCATTTTTCCATTAGGACAGGTTAAGTCCTAGAAGAAAACTGCTGTCTTTACGAACATTGAATCATTAATTTTCAAGTAAATATAAAAATAATCTCAGAAGTTCTTTTCATAAAGCTCCTTCTTTTCACAGATACTGTTGCTTCCTTTTTCATTTTTTTGTATTCCGTTTCCAATGTAACTCTCCCTAGCTTGGAAACTGAGGTTGTCTGAAATGCCATATATCATTCATGCAGATGAGCTAATCACCAACTTGGAAGCTGGTGGTTTCCTAGGAAGTGGTGGTCAGGACTATCTTACAATCAGTGGAACGAAATAAAAGTGGTTGGGATCTTTTATCTGCTTATATTAAACATAAGCAGGTCATAATCACCAGTCTCTAAGCAACAGATAGATACTAATCCAGCAATTAATTCATCTTTATC
>NW_010433212.1:0-2580 GCF_000710305.1 Buceros rhinoceros silvestris | reverse complement strand
ATAATAATAATAATAATAATGACAATAATAAAATGATTATGTTTCTATAATAATATTGAATGTCTCTGTGTCACAAGTCAACATTGTCTAGGTGTCATGAAGTAATTCTGATTTTAACGACTCTTTAGAGTACCACTAATTTCTCCCACACTTCCTTCTGGAGTGGGAATTTGTGAATTTCTGCCCTGTACCATGAAGCTTCTCCAGGCATTGGTCCACAAGGTATAATGTGATCACTTACAGCACTGTGAACATTTTTTAGTATGAACATGATGAGAGGTTATAAATGAACTGATCACTTGGGAAACCCTACTGACATCAACAAGGTGATCTGAGCAGATGCACCTTTCTGTAATTCCACTGGATTTGGTGAGCTACAGCAAATTACACCTGACTACGACCAACGCTGCAGAAGTGCAAATGAGACCACCAATTTTACACAGGCATGTCAACACAGAGTATGATCTAGACAACATACGAGCGAGTCTCTAACTTTGATGAAACTGCTGGAGCAGAAGCGAGGAAGACCACTGGGGATTTGTCTCACATTAAAAGTGTTGTCTATCGACTGAGTTTAATAAGGATTCTGCCTTCTGACAACTAAAACAATCTTGTCTTCAGCTGTCAGGATATCTCCCTGAAAGCAGTGACTCACTCACATAGAAACTGGAAGTTTTCATAATCACTGGTAAACCAATAGAAAATACACACTTGACAGTATTTTTTCACCACTGTGAATTTCACCAATTTCTTTGAGACCTGAGTCAGAAAAAAACTTTGAAATACAAATACATTATTTTCTCATTTTTCAGCTTCTTCTAGTACTCCAGCAGCACTTGATGCTTTCGGTTGGTCTTGTAAGGCTAAACCCAGTTGCTGCTGGTATATTTAGATAGATTGTATTTTCTACTCTAAGGCATGGAGGTTTTTCATTCTTTTTTCTTGGGGAAAGGGGTTAGTTACCTTTAGAAAGCCTAATCTGAGGATCATTTCTGCAGGTTAAGTTTTCTATAGGTTTCATTGTATCGCCAAATTAGGGTTAGTGAAGCCTTTATTCCTTTCTCTTTCTGCAATCTAGGACAAACTGATGTTTTGCCGTCTCCTTTTTTTCACTTGGATTACATTGATGTCAGAAATACATTTAACACCAGTGACACTCACCTGTTACTGGTAGACTTTAGTTCAGTTGTTCAACAATAATTCCTCCAATAGTCAGCAGGCATGCGTAAGAAGAATCATGATTCTCCTTTGGTCTGTATCCAGACAAAGTCTCCACTGAACTTCTGCAAGATAAGTATCTACCAGTGCTTGACTGCAGCATATTTTCTCTATTCTCCTGATCCCGAGACATCTCAATGATGACATCAGTACAGGCAGTATGAATGGAAGCTGGAACAGCAGTGTAGATAACCGCACACACAGCCATGCTTAATACTGCTCACCCGATCCCCCAGCCTAGCCGAGCACCAGAAGTACTTAATCTTCAAATAATAGCAGAATTCTCTACCGTAAAAGTTACCAGTGATGCTATTAGTCAAATTATCCTGGGGTTTTTTATAAAAGGCTTGAGAAGATTCATTATAATCTGGGAGGAATATCTGCAGTGTCTCAAGCACTTCAAATATTAGCTTCATGGCTTTAGCATCACAGCCTTCAGTTTATACCAAAGAGTTTAAGTTCATTAAACAAAGTAATTAAGCAATATGCAGCTGGAACAACACACTTTTAATAGATGCGGGTAATGGATATCTAATAAGAACGGATGACGTCACTTATTTTTGTATAGAATGCACATCACTGGGGAGGGCGGAGGGTGAGATACCCATCCTAAGCTTGGGTACAGAGGAAACCAATCTAAACAAGATACAGAGATCAGTCTTCACCCCTTTAAAAAGCATGAAGGGGGAAGGAAATTAAAAAAGGAAAAACAAAAAAATGCAGGAAGAGCATTTTCTAGTGGTTTCATTGGACTTGGCTGGTCTGAAAGGTGTGCTTGTTCACCAAGTAAACAACTTCCATCAGAAACCACAAAAATCCTTCACCACTCAGGAAAGAATAAGTTTTGGTCCTGCTCTTCAGTTCTTTGAGTACTATGTGTCATACTTACTTCAAGTATTCTTTCACCATAGAATCACAGAATCATAGAATCATCTGGTTGGAAGAGAATTTTAAGATCATCAAGCCAAATCATTCACCCTGCACTGCCAGAGGCCCTAATCCATGTCCCTCAGCACCACATCCACACGGCTTTTAAACACCTCCAGGGATAAGGACTCCACCAGCTCCCTGGGCAACCTGTTCCAGTGCCTAATGACCTTCTCTGTAAAAAAAGTTTTCCTGATATCTAACCTAAATTTCTCCTGATGCAAACCAAGGCTATTCCCTCTTGTCCTGTCATTCATAACATGCAAGAAGAGACTGACCCCCACCTCCCCAAAACCTCCTTTCAGGTAGTTGTAGAGAGCAATAAGGTCCCCCTTGAACCTCACTTTCTCCAGACTACACAACTCCGGTTCCCTCAGCCTCTCCTCTTAAGACAAGTTCTCCAGACCCTTCACTAGTTTCGTCGCTCTTCTCTGA
>NW_010433211.1:141169-142440 GCF_000710305.1 Buceros rhinoceros silvestris | reverse complement strand
CCAGGTCCTTCTCTGCCGTGCAGCTTTCCAGTCACATCCCTGCTCTTTGCCTGGTCCCTTGTTTGTAAATGGACACAAATACTTCACGAGGGTGTTGTGAAACCTAATTAATTAATACCTGTAACGCACTTTGATGTTCTCGCTCAGAAAGTCCTATATAACTACAAAGCATTTTTAATGTGATACAGCAAGAACTTGTTGCTGTCTCGCCTTGGCAAAGAGGCCAACGAGATGTTACCGTTTTTTCTGTCAGATGTACGGAAGCCGCTGCAGTACGGTTTGCATCCTGCCTTGTTTTTACAGAGTAACACCGTGAAGTGACGGAAGAGTTAATTTGGTCAGTTCCCCATAACCCCAGGGAGCGGCCAGAAGCCACATTGTATTTAGTCGTCAAAATAAGCTTGAATAGTCCTTTCAGAAAACAAACCCAAACCCAAACCAAACCAAACCTCTGAGCAACCCGTGCAGGCTGGGGTGTCCCGATCGCACCTGCAGAACCGGGCTGAGGGACCTGGCCTGAGCTTGGAGAAAACGCCGCCGGCAGCAGCACGTCACCCTGCCTTTACAGGACAGCGCAGGGCTTACGTGTCACAGCGGCCACCCTAAACGAGAGCCTGCTCACACCAAACCCCGTGGACTGTGTTTGTCTCAGCTGCCATCAGGACTGTCCCCTTTGCAGTGGTGCTGCGTGAGTGGCAGGACGCAGCCGGGGGAGTTCGGACTGAGGAGCCCGATTCTGCCTTTGCCATGGAACGCAGGGTGGCCTCAGGCCAGCAGAAGCGATGGCAGCACCTATGCTTCGATCTACACCCAAGTGATAACTGCCGTGGGAAGAGGAGGGAGCTGTGCCGCACGCCCTTCCCTGGGAGGGCTCGGAGACGTACGGGCACAGCTTTAGCCGTCCCAGCTCCCAGCGGGCCTGCCCAGTGCTGCATCTGAGGGTAACGACAAAACACAGATGTGCTGGCTAATGTAATCTAGAAAGCGGAGATGAAGGCATCGTAACAACAGCTTTTCTGTCCCAATTAACGCCGTTTACTTTCTGCATTTCCTTGACCTGCACAATTCCACGCGCCTGCCTCCACCTTTAGCCCTTACAGCACGAACACAGCGCCCAGACTGCCCGCGGCTCAAGCGGCAGCACGCTGGGTTTAAACGGAACGACGACACCACAGTAAAACTCCAGACAAACATTTACGGTGGATTTACGAGATGTCCCGCGCAGTCAGACCTCCCAGGACACCCGCCCCGCGCTCAGCAGTGCCGACCCA
>NW_010433211.1:140420-141054 GCF_000710305.1 Buceros rhinoceros silvestris | reverse complement strand
CGCCGGGCCGGCCCCGGCAGCACGCCGGCAGGGAGCCTCTCGCTGCTTTTCTCTCCAGCTGCCAGCTCCCACCTCCCGTCCCGTCCTTGACCGCGGGAAGCGGCAGCGAACGTGGACGTGACCACTGTGGGCACACAAACAGGTCCCTGCACGGGAAGTGCCCTGCGAAGGGCTCGGGCTCTCGGTACGCTGTATCCCAGCAGCTGCCTCAAAGCTCGAGGATGCCCCGAGCTGCCTGGGAGCGCAGAGCAATTGCTCACAAGCACTTTTTGGGTCTTTTTTTGTCTTGTTTGTAGTGACCAGTTCTCCCCATGCTCCTCTGGACAGCATGTGGAGGACAGCAGGATCCCATGCGTGGCGGCACAGCCGGCGGCGCCGTGGCCGAGCCGGGTGCTCCTGGCCCGTCCTGCCTGGTGCAGCGAGAGGTGAAAGAGCCACAGTCCAGCTCAGGTGGGAGCAGCTGGAGGCAGGAACAGGCACAATGAGAGGAAACCGGGCACATCGCCTTTGCAGAACCAAATAAACAACACCTTTCAAAGAAGAAAAGGCCCCCCAAGCCCAGCGTGGACAAAATCCTGCCCTCGCCCCGGCTCCCAGCAGCAGTGGGCTGCAGAGGCCGAAGTGTTTTCCCGCT
>NW_010433211.1:135667-140298 GCF_000710305.1 Buceros rhinoceros silvestris | reverse complement strand
CTACAGCCTACAAACAAACAAAACCCAGGCAGTGCTTTGCATTCAATAGTTAATGGCAGTTGGCTGAGTGTTTATGTTTTTCTTCGCTGTAAAGGCATTCTTGGTCCGCCTCCCAAACAGCTTGTTTTGTCTGCGAGATTTTATCTTGAGTGGCAGGACTAGGCACAAAGACAAGGCTCAGAACAATTCCTATTTTTCTACAGCGAGATGTCAGGATGTAGGAGCTAAGTCCCCGGCAAGCAGGCCCCTCAGGCTGGCATGCAGAGGGCTTCTCCCTGCGATTTCCAGCCTGCTCTGATATGGAGGCCATAAGGCAGCTCATTTCACTCAGTTTTAACGTTTTCCTGTTTGTGAACTGCTCTTTAAATAGTCTAGAAGACTCCAAGCAACTAGAATTCAGTGCTGGACCAGTTTTCAATCCTGGCTCCTCCCTGAAGCAGCATCTTGCTGGTACAGAGGGAGCACGGGCTCCAGATGCCCAGCTGACTTCCAAACCCAAACGTGGTTTTTCTTCAGGGCGCACGGAGGTGCCTTTCCCAGAAGTGCAGGGGCGATGCAGTGTGTCTGCAGTGCTTCGAGGGCTCACTGCTCTGCTCAGAACTAGCTTAGGCAGCTCCTAAAGCGCACGGTGCTATACAGACGTCAGGCACGTGTCTGCAGCAGCCCCTACTAGCACAGCCATGGAGAAAGTCCTGAATTTACGTCCGTGCTTCTAAGATTTGACAGCAGCTAGAAACTGACATCTCACCACTTCTGCGCTTCATTTTGTTTCCATGTGCTAGAGCCTCTGAACAATCTGAACAATAATATCAGGTTGTGCTTAGACCTGTATCACAGGTTTTGAACGAGTCAATAAACCCACGTCTAAGCTGCCCGAGAGGTGCGTGTGCAGGTCACTCGGACCCCCGTGTCCCTCCAAGCAGGACTGTTACACCACTGGCTAGATCCGACCGCCACGGCTTTGCCTGTTCATGCCTTGAGAATCTCCAGGGCGATGCCCCGACCTCTGGGCACCTCTTCCACCACTGGACCGAGTCCTCCTGGTGGAAACGCTCTCTGCCCTGGGCTTGCTGTCCTGGAGACTTGTGCCTGTGACGGTGTTGCTTTCGGAAGAAGAATTTTTGATAAAAGTCTTCCCTAAACAGAATCCAACAGAGCCTGAAGGAAGGAGCCATGAACATCCTTGCAGATGAATTTCAAGAGCTTCTCGCAGCTCTCCTAATCCTGCGTGTGTAATGCTAGTCCTAAATATGCACTTCTGCTACTTCTTTCCCACATAGGTGATAAAACGAGTAGCAGTTGTTCTTAGCAAAGGTGGAGTCTGTACAAATCACGGGGTACGTGATGCTGGTAACCTCCAGAGCCCTCTGAGGATTCTCCGAGCTGCCTTCAAGCACAGGACCTGCTTCACTGCACTTCTGGGGCAGAGAAGAAAAGTAAACTTCACATGGTAGAGCAAACGTGGAAGCCCTTCTGCCAGAGTATGTCACAGCGGTGAAGGCATGGCTGGATTTAAAAAAAAAGGGGCAAATAATCACATGATCCATCCCTCAAACACCCTAATAAAAACAATCGAAATTCAACAAAACGGTGATTACAAACACAGGAGAAATACTCCTGCCATCCGTAAACACACGTGAGAAACCAGGCGAGGAGAGTGCTTTGGAATCTCAGTCTCTCATAAAGTACCCCAGCACCAGCCAGTGCCGGAGACCAGGAATCGGACTGGCCCGAGCAGTGTCCTGACAGACACCGGCTCTTAGCAAGCCAGGCGCCTCCGCGCCGTTTGCAGCCCTCCTTCGAAAAGCCTCTTCCTCATGAGCAGGCGTTTTCCCCGCCTTGCACAAGCACTGACCACCCGGCCCCTGGATGACAGGAAGGCAGGAGCAAGTTTGCGAGGGTTTTTCATGCAACCTGCCCATGGTTAGCCTCCAGCAGCGGCTGAGTCACTCACAAGAGTCCCAGGTGCTGTTAGGACCAGACAGGGCACAGCCCCGGGTATAATGATACCGGCCACCTCTGTGCGGAAGCTGCTCCATTTAGCCATCTGACCCCATCAGACAGGAGCTGTTGCTGCTTCTCAGCTACGAGCGCTGTGGGTGCTCTGAAGACGCGCCCAGTTCCCACAGCACGGACTCACTCATCCAGACTCGTCTCTCCCTTGCTGGAACCAGGAGATGCTGTCCTCTCTCCTAGCTCACCTGGGGACCGTCTGAGAGCATCTCTGGTCCAGAGGCAAACAGAGGTGCTGAGACACAGCACTACCAGGTACAAGAGACAGGGAGACAAGTGCAGGAAGTTTAAGGAACAGCAACTTTCTCACCAGCAAGTGATGATAAAACCACCGCTGAATCAAGCCACAGAACCGAAGAAGTGCAAGAAACGAGCTGTTTCTATAATACAGATTTTTCTTTGGACATTTTGCTTCCCCTTCTCCTAACGAGGATAGAAAAGATCACATGGGAAGTTGTTTGCTAATGAACCCTGAACCTCTCACGCACTTCTAGGGCTGCTGACGCAAGGATGAAGCTTTCTGCAGCGTGCGCTCCCCGGCAGAACGGAGGCAGCTGAAGAGAGAGCAGGCTCGGTTGGCCAAAACACACAAGAAACACCCTTAGCTGGCAGGGCTGCCCTCGGCGTGCAGCTGGGTTTGCAGCTGCCTGCTCCTCTCAAGATGTCAGGAGGAAGTGCCTGGCTCCGGCAGCAGCAGGGTGGCAATCCCCTCGGCACAGCTCCTCTGTTGGGTACAAAAACGAGCCCAACGGAGCCAGCGGAGGCTGTGTCGCTCGCTCTCCAAGGAAAACCAAACCAAAGTCAGCGTTTTTGTCACTCCTTGTTGTACCCTGCCAGAGTCAGTTCAAGTGAGGTTCGTTGGGAGGGGTGCCTGATGCTTGGGCGGCTGCTGACTGTGCAGTTTGGCGCAGAAACGCACGGCTCCAACCTTGAGCTGCTCCTCTCACACCAGCGCAGCATCCACAGTGCTGCCCAGATCACTCCATGGCGCTGATTCTTAAACAAGTACTGAAAAACCATCACTCAAAGGGACAGTAGAAGAAAGGAAACAAGATGGGAAAGTATCATCGGCTTGAATTGTTTCAAACACACCCCGAGGAAATGAAACGCACCCTGTTTGCTGGCGGGCCGATGGCTTACAGAGTACTCACCCGACCCAAACCAAGGGCTCGCCATGGAGCCGCAGTGGAACAGGACCCCCGACAGCACGAGATTCGCTCTTCCCTGGCACCGCGTTGCTGTCCGCAGGGACAGAAAAAGCACCGTCAGGGTTTAAGCAGGGTTTGATGAAAACACGGAGCACCCCAAGGATCAATTTTCCCCACGGGCAGCTGCAGCACGAGGCATTAATTCTTGCCCCTCTCTGGTGACAGGAGGAACGCGGCGAGCTGCGGGCACAAACAGCGTTAGACTTCTAGCGTCTGTTTTGCTTTTCATGCCCACAATTAAATGCTTGCTTTACTTCCTGTTGCTTAAAACTGTGTTTATTCTTCAGCGCTGCAAGAAAAGGCTCCTGTATTTTTTCTGATTCGCACTGGGGACATGTTTGAAGGCCCACACTGTAGACTCAGCAAGTGGCACGGCAGCCGCCAAACCTTGCTTCCTTTGTTGATTTCGTGATGATTTGAGACCTATTTTGAGCAGCTGATTCCAGTTTTCCCCTTGCCTTTTTGCTTGTTAACCACCATTTTTGCAAAACGGTGTCTGTGCGGTGCCTTGGGACTACGAATTTGGCTTTTAAACAGAAGACAGGGCACAGAATGGGAAAAGCAGCACTGACATCGCCTCCACGCCACGGCTCTTCAAGCCACACGCTCAGAAATACGCGGCAGCACCCCTGAGTTTTTGGAGGGTAACATTTAGACTGCTGGTCGTTTATTTCAGATGGAGCTAAAATTACTTGTACATTCCTGGTACTTACCTTTCCACAGCACAAAGTTTGAAATTATTCTTTGAATCTACAGAAATCAATAAATAAAAATATTTAAAAATCCTGTTCTGCAGATGCACTTTTACACCGTTCAGACTTTTACTGGCTTTGCCCGGGGGGACAAACGCTATTGTTTCAAACAGGAAAAGGTACAGCCTGACCCGTGGGTTACTCAGGTGCAGGCTTCCTTCGGAAAAGGAGAACGCACTTTCCCCTGCTGATGCCGAGATGCAAATTAAACCGAGACGCGGTGCAAAAAAGCGTATCTGGTGCCATGAGTGTGATTATCCTCCCCGTTCTGGGTAACAGCAGAGCATCTTCTCAGAGCCACTCTCTTGTGAAGAACACAACGATCAGTTAATAAACAAAAAACAGGTTCTATAGTAAGACTGATGATTTTTACATCAAAACGTCCAGTATTTAACAGAGGTCCGTAGGATGCCAGCACACACCTGGAACAGCCATTGGGTGCCTTGTTAAAACTTAAACCTTAAAACTGCTAAAAAGAGCAAGAACAGGTAAAGATGAAACAAAACTGTCCTACAACACCACAGACATCTGAAAATAAAAAGGGAAAGGGCGATGATTGAAGGGGTTTTCAGTAACAGAAGAAGTAAGAAACACGTGAGCTGTAGGTTTAACGAGCGTTACAACACATCGATTACAGAGACGCAGGAACAGAAGGGAA
>NW_010433211.1:130157-135578 GCF_000710305.1 Buceros rhinoceros silvestris | reverse complement strand
GAAGAGCGTTCACTGGCCATCCAGTTTGGTGACACACTTCATTTCCTTTGCAGGGCAGGGCCAGCGCCCTGTAGTTACAGTCACGGTCAGAAGCTGTGTCCAAGGCGTGCCACCTCCCCGCAGCACGCCCTTCTCGCAAAGCTGGAAAGGTGAGACCTTCCCTTCCCCCCTGCCAGCGGACACTACCCCTCACCTCCGCGTACCGCTGCCACACTGATGTGGTGTTGGAAACGTCCCTCAGATCTGACCCTCACTGGCTGCTACAGGTTTCCACTGCCGGCTGCTCCTCCGGTTGTTACGAGAGCTGGCACAGGAGCCGGAGGATGTCCAAGCAGCCGTCCCTGCTCACCACTTTAACAGGTTCTGACCTTTGCTACGCCCCCAGCCTTGTACCAGGAGGCCCTGCTGGACAGAGATTAACCAAAGTTGTTCCCCTCTTCCCTAGGCAAGAAGTTTCTTTGGGTAAAACCACCTGAAGTGAGACTTAAGGTTCTGTACTTTGTTGCTAGATCTTGTCTCCTGCCTGACTCACCAAAGACACTTGCTGCCGCGAGTGCCAGGCAGGATGGGAGGAAGGATGGGGAAGCGCACACAGAAACGTGCCTGGTGAGGGTCCAACAACGCAGAGGAGGGCCATGCTAATGCTAGCAACGAATTCTTCTCAAACACTGAGTCAACTCTACTAGAAGGATGTTTAAGGACATGGATGATACAGAAAACGTTGCTGATTCAGCAGATGAAATGTGCTGATCGACAATGTGATGACCAGCACAACAGAAAGCTCAGTGAAGGCCAAACCACGTATGATATAGTGAACTTGTGGTTCTTCTCCCAGCTGTTCGTCCAGTCTTTCCAGCAAGTTCACAAAGAGTCAGCTTTGAATCTGAAAGACTCGCTATTGCTTCTAGCACTGGATTACGCCTGCAGATGAATAAAGACCGGACTGTAAGTCTGCACTTTTAAGGACCTTTGGAAAATCGTGCAATAATGGGGCTTAGTAACTAGAGCGTTGGTGCGTTCTCTCAATCACAGCTGCGACAGAGCACGATTTAGGCTTTTCAACACACTCACAACGTTGCTATTTTTCTCCTACAATTTGTGGTTCTCAAAGCAAAGCAACTAGCCCAAGCGCGGATGCTCCTTTTAATTGCATATATCCCATAAGAAGAAAGAAAGTGCCGAGAGTCTCATTGCCTTTACACCTGGCACAACGGGTATTATCAGAGACCAGGAGATACCAGAAATAACTCCGACTTACTAGATTACAACTTTGGGGACTAACTCGAATGCCCTCAACAAATACTTGATTCAATGTAAAACTATCCAAACTACCTGTACTCTCCAGTGTACTACTTATAGGGTGATCTTCCTCCTGGGGAGAAGATTTCACTCATTCCCGTCTTTCCTTCCAATACCCCCTTTGTAGCGCTAACCCCCCAACACATTGTTCTGAGAACTATCAGGAAGGGCTCCATAAAACAAGGCAAGGTCAAACAGTGCAAGCTGGCTTTAAGATAAAATATTCATTAAGTGTAAGAAAAATGCCTTTTCTTCTAATCTAAAAATTGATAGGCTTGCAGATTTTATCTTAAATGCAAACGGTTCCGCTTCTAAGCTCTTCTACCTTTTCCCTTTTTTCCCCCAAATACTACCAGTTGTAGCATGATGTAAAATCGGACTGAAACCACTGACCCACATCCATACATGCTAGTGCAGAGTTGGTGAAACTACCGAATTCAACACAAGGAATTGCTGGTTTAGGCTTTACACTGAGTCTTTTCTTGACACTTGTAAAGACCGTTAATAATAATGCCGCGCTCTGTCCAAAATCACTAGGATGCATTTTTGGCTGAAAGTGCACATTAATTGCAAAGACCGGATCTCTTTCAGAAATGTTTGGCAATTGCCAGCCTTTGAATTGTGGCAACCTCCGGAAAGGCAAAAGAACAACATACCGGGACCATCAGGAGCGTACAGCAAACACTGTGTTCACAGGGCAACCACTGCGACGCTGACCCAAACACCAGAGCCTAAACCGTCAGATGCTCCAGTGCTCCACTGACGCAGCGTGAGGGGCTGTTTGCTGCCTTTAGCAATAGCTAGAGACTGTTCCTGTTGGGTTTCAAACACGGTGAGATCCAGTGCTACTCGTTAGCTATCCCCCTCCCACCCAGCCTCCAGAGCCAGATCACTCCTGAACAGGCGCGTACTTGTCCCCGAAGAGACGCGCAGGTGAGACCGTGCTGTGATGCTGAACAGGGTGTGTTTTCAGCCAGTCCAGGTTGTTCTTGGTTGGGTCTGTGATTCACATCACCAGATCTTGCAGGCAAAAGTCTAGTGCGATGCCTCCACAGAGGGGATTCAGGCTCGGACCTTTGGAGCTGTTTAGAGCCCGCGGCTAACGCAGCGACAGTCACAGCACAGAGCACGCCCCCTCCTCCGCACATCGGCAATGAGGCTTCCGATTCTGTCTGCGGCTTCGCTTCCAGCCAAGAGCTTCAGTATTAAACTTCAAGTACAATTTTGCCTATGAACTAGCTAAAAATACCTGGAGTTTCTAGAGGCAAATTATTTGCATAATTCTTAATTATTAAGCTTCACTGCTCAAGATCCGTTTGCATTTCCTAGGTGGACATTCCCCTGGAAAGCATATTTTTAATGTGAAATAACAAGGTTTAGAAGAACGGGGAGAATACTGCCAATCAAGTAATTTGATGAGATTACATTGCATAAGCAGATAGTGGTGCTACAGTGAATAATTTAAAATTAAATGTTTTCCAGTGCCGCTGTATCATCTGCACGCTATTCATTTAGTTCCTTATATTTAGCAGAAGTAGGGCATATTTTCCATATGCCATTTATAAGCAACATAGACTGTTAATTTTATTCCTTACTGGAAAGTACCCTGGTCTATTTACAAATTAATTTGGGAAGTGACATCGTGACCGTTAGCCCCAACTGCTGCGCCTGACACACGCGTGAAAGAAAGGATGAATAGGTGGGATTTTGTACTTGGCGTGTCCGAATGAGGGGAGGAAATGTTTCCAGTTACATACTGTTAAAATTATTTCTGAGAAGACGTGTTGAACTGAAGCTTTAAGCTAAGTCCCTATAGCCCTGCATTATTCCAGTTATTTTCCAGGACATTGCTCATTCCTCTGTTGAAAGCTGGCTTCTTAGCACTACTTATCTTACTTGGAAAAATTACAGGTTTATGAAAGAGCTTTATTTTGTTACACCGATTTGTATAATTAGTTCCTCGCACATTGGTGCTAAAGAAATAGAACATTTTTTAATGGCAAGGGGAGTTTGTTAGAAAAATACCAAAATTGTACAACTGGAAATAAAAAGAAAGCATAAAAGCACAGCGTTCACATAAGACGAGCTTTCAAATGAGATGTGAGAAACCAGTCTCCAACAGCCCCCCATGTGAATACCAGAGCCACCGGAAAGGCACTGAGCACGGAACCGTGCACCTCATACCCACACCTGCGAGAGAAGCAACACTGCCAGACACAACCCTCCAAGGCAGAACAGGGCAGTGTCCAGCCCACGAGGTGTTCCTGGCACATAGGGCAGTTTCAGGTTTCCTTAGGACAAGCTGCAAACGTTAACTAAATATACAAATTACATGGTACTTCTGTGGGGAAAAAAATAAACCCCAACATACAGCATCTGAAGACAAGGAAAAGAGGCGTAAAGTACAGGACATTGTTGGCACAAGAAAATGTTATCACATCAAATCACGCCCTTTGAAATTTAATCCAGTAGATACATAAAGGAATGGTGGTGGCAGAGGCAAAGGGGCAGGATGAACATCAGATACTCAGTTTTAAGCATGCTAGTGAGGTCTTTGTTTCAGAAACCTGGCACAAACTGAAGCTACCAAATCCACTTCGGAGGCAAGAAAGCACCTCTCGAGGCAGTCCAACCCACGTCAGGCATTCTTCTTGCGGGCTGAAGACTGAAGGATCTGACCAGCACCATCTCCATGCTGAGGCTGCCTAAAGCTTCCCATTGGCAAACGCTGCCTCCTGGAACTGGGGGACAAACGTTTTGAAATACGCCCTGTGAAAAGAAGAAAACACACGGTTAGGAAAGAGTAAACTTTGAACATGGTGTGTGCATGTGTGTAGCCGGGGCTTTCACAGCGAAGCACCGTGCTCAGTCCGTTATCTGACATCATGAAAGGGTAGTGGTTTTCTCACGAGTTCTCAGTACGCAGCAGATCCACACACTGCAGCCTTCTAGAGCCAGCAGTGCTGCTCTCTCCAGGGTCCTCACCACTGCCACCTCATTAACCTCTTAACGTGGTCAGCTTCAGTAACCTGATGCTGCCAGGAGACCCCAGGGACAGTCCGTATTTTATACAACGCAAAGCTCCAGAGACAAATGTACTATGCACTACAAAAATAAACCTCCGGAGAGCTGTGAAAGTGAGAAACAGTTAAGTGAGCCACAAGCGTGGCTACGCCACTGCCTGCAGCATTTTACAAACGGGACTTTCTGATGCAGTTGATGCTCATTGTGTTCTTCCTCCATGCTGAAGAAAGCTTCACAGATGGTACCAAGGGTCCAAGCACAGACAAGCCGATGGAACAGAGAAATGGTGAAGTCGGGATGCGTGCAGGAGATAAGCTCTTTATCTGCCTCCTCACAGGAACCTTGACGCAGTACAGTCCCTGTCAATGCCGTAGTTTACGCAAGACGTAGTGAATAAATACTGGCACTTTGGGTGAACGGCGATTCCTTCTCTTAGACTCAAAGTCAGCGCATCATTCTGTAAATTAAGATGTGCTTTGTATATTTTGTATGTTAGTCTATCTCCTTTACAAGGGATTGAGCGACTCATAAATCCATAAAATCAGATGAACCCAAGTATCCAAAAGAGAGTTTGAACCAAACCTTTGAGTTTGTCGCACTGAAATAATCGGCCTCATGCTGAACATGTTTTATCTCTCCCAATGATAGCTTTTTATTTGCAACTTATATTAGAAGCTGCTTCATCATTCTGATTCCTACTTTCTGCACCAAACCTTCACTTCCTCTACATTTTTCTGTTCACATCACAGGTCTTTATAAATTTCTATGCAAGGAGAACCTCTTCCTGTCCCCCCCAATAAAACAAAAACCCACGTGAGAATAACTGCGATTGTGTTCAAGACACGACTGGTGTCTCTCCTGGGGTACCTCCTGACGCAAACAGCCGCTGATCACCTTCACACCATGGTGTGCGCTTCGTAACCTGGCGAACGCTGACCTCCACTCACTCGTACCTCCTCACACCTAAAAACACTGCAAGGTCACAGAAGAGGACTCTCCCCGCTCTCTGTGAAGCTGTGCCTGGCACATTAGTTAACAGATAGCTGCAGTCAGCTGTTGTACCAAAGCTGTCATCGCACACAAGCTGCTGTCCAAAGG
>NW_010433211.1:129579-129971 GCF_000710305.1 Buceros rhinoceros silvestris | reverse complement strand
GGAGCAAGGAGCTGAGGCCACAAACGGCAGCAAGAAGGACAAACAGCACACGTGTTTTACAGCACACACAGATTTTGTTGTGCATTTACAGAATATCCTGTGATTTGTCAAATCTAAGTTCAGGAAGCAGCCCTTGTAATCTCGGCCACAGGCTCACAGGAACCCACCGAGGAGGTACGCCTGTCGTCCGCCCTTCGCAGTCGAAGGCCAGGTCTGTAGTTGTGCTGTTAGAGCACACCTTGGAAACCGCAGCCAGCTCCGCGTCATTCTGCGAGCTCACGCAGCAGCACTGACACAACAGACCAGGATCTATCACCTTTTCAGTTCTCCTTGCATTATCTGTCCTACCGTGCATTTACACCTCCTCTGCTTGCTCATTTTCAGGAGCTTTT
>NW_010433211.1:124588-129434 GCF_000710305.1 Buceros rhinoceros silvestris | reverse complement strand
GTAGCTTCCCAGCAGACGCTTTTCCATGCACATGCTCTTCTAACTGACTTGATAAATGTTACCTAAAACTTCCCTCTTCCTAAACTGGAAACATTTTTTAATCACTGAATAGGATAAAAGCAGAAGCATTTTCCTACACTTTATTTCTTCTGAAAAACACCTCCCTCATGGCGTTCCTGTGCTCTGTACTAACCACACTTGCTGCATCGTGTCTCAGTGACTTTGCTTTTAGGTAAGTTCCAGAACAAGTGTTTCTGATACCACATACACCCTCCCACTCCATCTTTATCTACACCAGCATCCCTTCTTTTCATGGGTGCCTGCAGCAGAGCTTGTATCCTTTCCTACTAAACTAAACCTAACACCTCCCTACGCTCTGGTCAGGTGTACGATTTCAAAGGGGACGCTATTTCACTGGTAGTTCACAGGAACCTCTTGGAGATGTTCCACACACTACAAACATTCCACTAGTACATCATAACCTGTCAATGTCTACTTTTTTCTTTCCATCCTTTAAAGTACATGCTTAAGTTTGCCCTTATCTCTCGTGGTCTTGTCCGGACTGCAGTAAATATAGTACCACATGTTCACCCAGGATATGTTCCTCCCTTTCTGCCCCTCTCCCACACACCCGAGGTATTGGAAATTAAAGAAGCGTTGGAAAAAACCATGAGGATAATTATGGTTCATCACACACACACAAAATCACACCCTCCCACCCCAAACCAAAACAAAAAAGGCCCAGCAAAGAGATCCAAAAGACAATAGACTCGATAGCGCTGGATGAGCTACAGCACGTGGAACAGACTGAAGAGGGAAGACGGGGAAGTGGGAGAAGGGAGGCTGAACTGCTTCGATGTTAACGAGGGCTGCATACAGGGAGGGAATGCCAGCGTGAGCGTATAAAAGTAGCAAGACTTATTTTGAGTATATATGAAGGAGTAGAACAGGCAGCAAAGACATTACTCATAATTAGAGCTTGCTGGGATTATTTTTTTAAAATCACATGACTTTTTCAAAGGAAAAGTACATTCTTAGCCAGTTGTGTGCATTTCTGTGGTTCTTTTACTGAGTTTTCCTCAGGACAAGAAGGAAGAGAATGAGTTACTCCAGTTTGGTTTGTCCTGAGAAGAGGAGTCCTGGTTTGCAGAACTGAGCCTAAACAATCGGATTGACGTTAACCTCCTTATCTGCGGTCCAGCATCTCCGAGAAGATGGATCTAGTCACACAGACAAGGCCTTGCTAGGTCGCAGGAGTCACAAGTACAAACAGAACAGCAGTAGTCTCTTCAAAGGTCTCAGCCCATGAGGAACAACGGGATAAACCATAAAATTTCTGCTTCTGGGAGGTGTTGTGCTCCTGCTAGCAGATGCATTACAGTGTCACACTAACTACAGTTGCTTTTCACACGTTCCAAGCAAAATTTTTTTTGGAACTTTCTTTCATCTGAAATCTGGGACAGAGCCATATGTTAAAATGTCTCAATTTCCTGCGAAACGGAAACACTAAAGTTTTTTCTCCCTTGCAGATATTACCAGTAAGGAGGAAAAGAGCAGCACCAATTACTGGCCAAGTAAGTTCCACCTATCAACCAACCGGCACTGAGGTCGAAGCACACACGTCTCCACACAAACACCACCATCACATGGACTTATGACGTCACGATGGATTACAAGGAATAACTTTAAAAGAAACACAGGATTTTCTGAAGGGCAATACTCTGCCACAGCCTGGATGGCAGGGGCCTCTGTCACATGGAATGTGACAAACCCTGTTGGAAGGGTTTTAAACCAACAGAAACACTGACACTCCAGCATCCCGGACATACGGACATGGGGAAGCAGGGAGTGTAAACGTGAACTTTGACAAAGGGTTACTGTCTCATACCCTATTCTCATAAACCTAGTCACACCAAGCTACCCTCAGAAGCTTCGATCTGTGCTACCTCACAGGAGCTCACCTAAAAATCTCTCCATTTCTTTGTTTCAGACACTTTGCCATGCGATACTTTCAAGCAGGGCATTGTTATTCCAGCTCTACAGAGCTGTGATTAAGAACTGTCAGTAGTTTGTACCTGTTGAACTACACTGAAGGTGCAGAAAGTAACCTGAGCTACGGCTTCTCCAGGCTGTGTCACGGGGAGCGCTCAGCTTCTGATCAACGCCTTTTCTCCTCTCTGGGAAACGCGGGGCTCCTTCACCGTCCTGCTTCACCATGCTCTTGGTGGGTCTGTGTCACACGGACCGTACACCGAGCTCGGAAGAACCACAGAAAATGCTCTGCAAGTACAAAGAAACTGCTTTGCACAAAGTCCAGAGACACTCTGTACGCGAGGGTGGGGTACAATGGCTCTGCATCCACCTTGTACTGGTTTAGATCTTTGCTTAGTGTTTGCAGAGTCGCTTGCTTTTCAGCTTCGAGTGGGTGACAATCTCCACCTCACCCTGGCACACATGTAGCTCTTTGTTGAGTGCCTTACTGTAAGAATCTGTCAGGATTTGTCTGTTTGTTTCTGGTCCCTCAAATGGTCATTTTCCAAGTTCAAGGTAGCAAGTTGTGGGGTTTCTATGGAAATTTTTCTTCAGCACTCCAGAAAACAACACGTTTCGCTGTAGTTAACCACTGTATACACTTGATACAGTACATCAGATTTCAGGTGCTATGCTCAAGGACACCTGCTGAGAGCAAAGCACTTGGCTTTCCTTCACCTCACCATCCATGCAAAGAAAGTCTTGCTGTTGCAAATGGTAAGTATCTCTAAGAAGGTATAATTGGATCACTCCTTGTTTACATGTTTTCTAGTGATATAAAACACTGACCGAGGTACAAGGTCTCTGGAAAACCATGTCCAAATCCTAGAGTGCGGGTTTGCAGAGCTTAAAATGTACTTGACTCAGAATTCACATGCTTTTATGAAATTTCCATCTAATTGTAATGTTTTTTTTCCAGTACAACTTAGTGCTGGTTTGGTTTTTTTTTTGTTTGGTTTTTTTTTTTTAAATGTAGTTGGTAGAAAACCTGCATTGACCACTTGGTAATACCTCTTGCCTTCAGATTCCTTTGCTGAAAATCTGCAAAGATTTAAAATTCGGCAGCTGCGATGCCTGTCAAACGACTCTCCACCCCTATTTACGGTGAAGGCACTCTAACGCTGTCATGCGCTTGCTTTCTGCTATCGCTTTCACCTGACTGGAGCTCTAGCCAACTACACAACGATGGTCTAGTTACCGTACACTGCGTGATACAGTTGGAAGAGTGGTCTAGGTGTTGCTATGTCTTTTAAAATCTTCAAGTGGGAAATTCGGAGCAGAACATGCGGATTCAAACTCCGTGGGGGAAAAAAGCGTACGTAATGTTGCGCCAGTGCGATCTCTGCTTTCTGTATCTCGAACAAGGACATTCATCGTGGGGTGATGAATCACCTTCCTAAGTCATTCACAAAACAGATTCCCTTTAAACTCCTCGGTTCCAGAGTGCCAAGTTTTTCAGTGCGCTGATCTCCATTCAGCCACGCTGGCCCTGTCTGCACTCAGATGTTTTGTGTGTTTCAGCTCAAGACGTGGGAGTTTCAAGTGCCTTTTCCATCAGGAGATGATTTGAGGAAAAGGAAGGGGATGAAGTAATCCTGATGGCCCACATCAAGTACACACTTCGCTGTAAAACAACACGTCTACTGCCAACACAGTGTATTCTGGCCTCGCACATTCTTCACTGGCAAAAGAAAGCCCTTGAGCCAAAATCTCCATCTTTTCACAAAGAAACATGGGCTGGTGTTACTTCCTCTCACTGTATCAGGAGCATGGACTCTGTTCCTTCTCATCAGAAGACAGACTCAGGAGGTTATTATACTTGGATTTTCTCCTGCTGTTGGCTTTGAGAGCAAACTTTATTCTTAAACACTACCCATTATTTCAGTATAATAATTCATTCTTGCAAAATGTTTTAGTATCTACTGGGACTGTGGTTTAGTTCTGAAAATATTAGGCTCTAATTATAGAGCAACCGTAGCATATTCAAAATCATAGTGGCTGGTGCGTTTGACAAAGACACCCCCTCCTCTCCTTCTCCAGTGAAGGCATACAGGAAAACAGGGGGTTCTTTTCCTTGGCCCTTTCACACCAAAAGATCTGCCTCAGGCAAGCACTGCTGCAGTCACAGGGCTGTCTGAGCAGGTCTATTAACCTGCCCTTCCAAGGCTGCTGGAGGAGGGGCTGCACCAGGGCACCCTTCTCCTCAGCAGTCCTCTGCTGCCTGAGTTCTCCAGCAGGTTAACAGCGAGTTGGTTTGAATATTCTGCAAAAGCTGTTATCTACTCTGGGACTGAGGTGGGGACTGAACTGTACCCCTTTCACCTGCTGCCCACTGCTTTTAGAGGTGTTGCAACTCTAGGATGTGCATCACTTTGCATCCCACATTTCTTTCCTTCTGCACCCTAAAGAAACTGCTGCAAGACATCTACAAGTTTCTTCAAATCCATAGAATCCTGATAGAAAAAAAAAAAATCCAGTCCAGAGATGACTGATCTTCATCAATGAGCTAGAATAGCAACCTTCTCCCCTCTTCCAACTAAATTAAGTGAAAACAGGATGAAGGGCACAGGTCAGAGCAAAGGACAGCCTAAGGCTTCTTGAGGTCTTTGACCGGTTCTTCCCAGACTGGTAGTATTATGCTGACACTTTGCAATAAAATTTTGTTATATAAATTATTTCAACAGCCTTACCACACTGGAGTTATAGCAGAGCTTCTCCAGCCTTTATCAACATCACTGGGTTATTCACTTGGTGAAACACGGAGTGGTTTTGTATGGAGCACACGTACACGCGTAGCATGCCTTTGTATTTTTAC
>NW_010433211.1:123348-124476 GCF_000710305.1 Buceros rhinoceros silvestris | reverse complement strand
CTTGCTTCGACACAATGAAAACCTTGTTTTGAAAATAGTGAACACCTACAACAATCCCTTTTGGATGCCAGACGAGGATTTGCCTGCCTGTGACAACACAGGCACAGCCAGCTGGTTTGCTTCGGGGAACCCCTAGTAATTCACCCCTGGGTAGAGATATTTACTGGACTCTCCAAACTCTCTCGGGTTTGCTCTTTGTGTGTAACAGAACAAAATTGAAGGTGCCAACCTTACTTTTTTTCGTGTAATTGTTTTCTTTTTCAATCCATTTGTCAGGAGCCCTCTCATTCAACACGGTTAGTGCTAATTATCAAAAGGAACTTAGACTAATAGATGGTTACAGGAATTCCAGCGGTGGGTAGGTATTGAGGTCATGCCCACATGAGTGCTCATTAGGTCCCTAACAGGTGGTTAAACCCTCCTCCCACACCTCCACACCTCACCTTTAACGAGGGCTCCGCGCAAACGTGCGGAACGCTACTGAAGGCCCATTCCTTGAGCAGTCCTTGCGCCAGCGAGCGAGGCATAGCTTCCTCCTTGCAAACTCAAGGGTGAGGCACTCAGACCTCTTTGCTGCTGTTACTGCACCTAAAGCATTAAAAATGTGTTTCCACTGGGTGAACCACGATGCCTATTCGTTGACAGACACAGCTACCTTCCAGGACTCCTTCACGTGCACGTAACGACATTCGGCACACAGTCACGTTTCTCATCCGAGCTCCATGATGGGATGTGGTTTATAATTTCCTCACTAGGCAGTTTTAGCTACAGCAAATATTCTGCTTTTATGCGAAACAGGACGTCTGCACAGTTCTCTGTTTTGTACTTTCCAAAACTGGGGATGCCGAGCAAGCTTCTGAGGTGTTTATACAACAGCAAGACAATTGTTCTTAAATCACTGCTACTGTACCTGGCAAACACACCAATGCACAGAGGAGTCAGTGCGCAGTGCCATTGTGCTGCTAGCAATCTTCTTTTTCCCAGGTGCCAAATGAGTCACGTAATCTCTCTTCCCCTTGTAACATTTCTCTCTCTCCACCTCCTTTTGCTGAGATTCACCTACAGAGTTTAGCAAACGTCCTTTGCCCCCCTCTCCCTGCCAGTCCACCCCAGGCACCGGCTGGGGGG
>NW_010433211.1:115925-123260 GCF_000710305.1 Buceros rhinoceros silvestris | reverse complement strand
GGGCCTCCAGGCTGGCGGACAGGACAGAAAGCAACACTGAGAGCTGCAGCCTGCAGCCGTCAAAACCCAGATTCTAAAGGAATACTGGTGCCTTCAGCTCCCTTCATAACATGACACGACAGGAAATCATCTCCAAAATTACAAACACAATAAAACCACAGCAGGAAATAGAAGTTGTAGAACTAATGAAACTAAGCACACACCTGCAGTTTAAACACGAAAATTCACTCGTGTCCCAAAACTGTTTTCTGTGTTCTACTAACAATAGCCTTTTTCTCCAGCAGTTCTTGCTGGAGTTACCAGCATGTCTGATGCGAGTCACACAGAAAGGTACAAGAAATGGTTCTATTCAGACATGTTTTGCAACGATTTGCTGATTGCAGAAATAACAGGTGGCTTTACTCCATATGAAGCAAACAGAAATAAACATTAAATTTTCATTTGGTTATACATTTGTATGTCTGTTCCAAAAAATGATGATATCCACTGATTTTATAAATCAAGTCAAGAATTCAGGATAGCTCCGCTGTAAAAATCAAGACAACTTCGCTGCCCAGCTTACCATAAGCAAAATGCATCTTGACAATCCGTTCAAATCACAAAACCACCACATATATATATATGTGTGTGTAAAACAATCTGATTAAAGGCAAAGTATAAAGGAAGGGAGTTCTAGTGAGCTGCTTCGGAGCCAGGACTGTAGATCATTCTGTGGCAATTAATGTTTATTTTAAAGCATCAGCATGGTTGTCACTCTGTAAAAGATGCTAACTTTGGTTCCAAGAAAACACAGGCTCCCAAACACAGGGACCTTTACTGACAATTACAGACAAAACCGGCAGCTCCTGGACATAACTGGTGCGCACAGACCAAGGCCAGTAACTATGCACACGATTTTTTGAACCACCTGGAAATCACGGTTCTGGGGTTTATTCTCTCGCAGGTTTCTGACACGGATATTTGGGGACTGAGCACGGCGCAGCACACAGAGGCAGTGGCTCTGAGCGTCTCAAAGCACACACAGCAAAACGAACAGCTCTGTTTGAAACGGTTTTATCGATGCCTTCTGCTTGCCAGGGCAAGAGATAAACACTTCACTTCCTTCACCTTCTCCACAAGGTACATAAATAGACTCGCTGCAGTCAGAGGGAGGCTTGTGGGCTTAGATCACAGCAGATGTGGCTTCTGCTTTTTAACTTCCATTTTCCCCTGGGGGATTACTCAGCGTTGGGGTAGCGGGTGTCTGTGAAAGGGACACTGGAATATCTCTGTCACAGCACGGTCACTCCACTTCCTTACCAGTGGATCATGAGAATGATATTCCAAGGCCATCATGGAAAAACGCAATCTTCATACAGTCCTTTTAAATGCAGTGCTAATTCGGAGGAAATTTCCAGTCCTGTGAGCTACGGGTGACAAGCTTGCTCTAATTTTCCTCTTTGCTGAAGTGCCATAGCCATGTTTTCCCACTCCAGGTAAAGGTTAACTTCTTAAAGAGACACTGTTTATTCAAGACACTTATTCTTTCCTCCTATCTGGGCTACACAAGCACACACTGATCTCCACTGTTCGAGAGCAATTATTTAGCAAATGATTGAGTAGCTTTGAAGGAGGGAGGCAATGCCAGGTAAGAGGTTCCAACTAGGAACCTCTTCTAAGTATAAAAGGCAGGAGGGAGAACACAATGAATTCAGGAGTGGGGAGAGTAGGGGCGATGTAAGAAGCAAGAGAAAACAGAAAAGACTGGGCAAAACCACCTTCAGGAGCAAGGCTTTTAAAGAAAGACAAGCGTAGATATTCAAGAGAAGAGCTCACAGAAGTAATAATAGAATTTGAATGATCTTTTAAAGATTATCGAAATCTCTTAATTGTACTTCAGAGGCAGAAATGAAGGGTTACACCTCAGAAGCATCCACAACGAGTCTGACAAGCAGCATCCCTGAAAGCAAAGCCTGCTTGCAGGTGAAAGTCCTGATTTCGTCATGCCATCCGCTTCGCTTTGCCAGATCGCTTATCAACCGGGGCCGAAGGCAACATACCAAAACATAAAAGAAACCTCCTCGGTATTCATGAGGACAAACCAGTCGGAAGGAAAGGGATGAGATGCCACACATCCGCGGTTATATAAAACATATTAAAGAAGTTATTTCTCTTTGCTATTTGAAAGGTATATGTTTGCTATTAGAATCAAGAGAAAACTCTGAAAAGGTCAGAGGCCTCTCCAAATGGGGAAAACAGACAAACCTTAACATTTACAGATAAAGGCAGAGCAATGCAGGTCACAAATGAACCTGAGGAACAAATTAGCTGTGGCCCTCCAAATAAAAACCCGTCAAACCATACAAAAGCAGGTCAAAAAGTAAAAAGAATGCTCAGAAGAAATAGTCACAAAGAATAAATGAAATGATTTTTGCCTCAGAGTTCACCGTGGAGGTGCCTGAAGAGGCTGCCATACCAGCACCCTGCTTTACAAGGGATGCACCGAAAGATCTGACTCAGGCAGAAATGTCAGCCAAGGTGGTAGTGAACAAATCCACAAAATACTCTCAAGGAAATCAGCAGGCCCAGATGATATTCACACCCGAGTTCCAGAGAAACTCGGGTGTGTGAAAGCTAAATACTTAAATAGCTCGTAGCCTCCTGCTTAAAACAGCTTGGTACCAGAGAAGTGTGATGTCAATGAAAAAAAGGGCTGGGAGGAGAGAGGGGACTGTGGACCACTAAATCTCCGTTCCGTAACTTACGGGTTGGTAGCGACTGTCACAGGGAACCATAAACTAACAAAAAGCCCAGAATTAGGGGACCTGAGGAAATACAATAGATTGGGTAGGGGTCAAACCTATGCTTCACAAATCTCTTAAGGTAATCAAAACGATATGGACAAGCCAGACACAAGCGACACACGCCCCTTGACTTCCCTACAGGCACCGGGGAGGTTTCCTAAGGCTTTTAAATAACCGCATTACTGCGGCAGGAGAAAAGATCCAGGAGTGGATAAATAGCAGGTGAAGATAAGAAAGAGAAGATAGGAATGAATGATGAGTATTGTTAGGGTGAAGCCACCTCAGAACTGCACAGAAATGGGTGTTTTGACCTGTGTGGTTCAACATATTCCTGCATGATCTGTGAAAGGAGCAAAAGAAGATGGAAAAGCTTGCTAGCCCTAACGATTTAGTCAGGGAGGGAAAAACGAGGCACAATTATGAGGAACTGCAGATGGTTCTTACAGCGCTGGGAGATAAAATACCAGGTGAAAAGTCAATATTGACAAACACGAGAGGGAGACAGGTGAGGAAAAAGACTTCATTTTACACACGCAATGTAAAAAAAATCAGGCTCTGAAAACCTGATAATGAGGAGATCTTGGTGCTAAAGTGTCAGCGTAACCTTCAGGTGCACACAGAAAACCAAACCAGACGTTACTAGAACTGGAATAAAGACTAAAGCAGCCAATGCCACTGGGTCACCATATAAACACGTGGTGAATACATCCCGAGTAACACGTCTGAGAAAGAGTATTTCAGAAATACTGAAGGGATAAAGAAGCAGGACAAGGACGATCAGAAACATGGAAAGGTTCTTTGAAGGAAGGAATGAGCAAAGCAGGAGAAAAGGCAACAGAAGAGACATGAAGAGGTTCGTAAAAATCACAAAGGTTATCGGTGGATTAACAATTTGCTGCCTCTTGTCAGAGCTAGCAGGAGGCAGGAACACAAAAAGCTGACCAAGCCTGTTCTTCACACCCCATGTTACCTGTGCAAGCCCTTGCCACAGGATTTTGTGATGTTATGACGTGGGTTCAAAAAGCAGTAACAGCAGGAAAGCCAGGCAGGGCTACTGAGCTTTCGACATCCAATTCTGGATACAGAAACCCTTGGAGATGGTAGAACATCTTCCACGGGCCTCAGCAGCTACTGCCTACTGACAGAGACACGATTCTGGGCTGAATGAATGTTGAGTCTGACCTCGTACGACTGTTCTTTGTGTTTAACAGAGCGACTACAAATACTACCCAAAAGACAAGACCACGGAGCTCACCTGCTATTTCTACATCACTGTTTATTTTGTATTGACCAAGCAGCAGTATTTATTCTGGGCAGTTAAACCTCAGCTCCTTCCAAACTCACAGATTTCTCTCTACCCTTTTCTCTCAAGCCAGAGAGGAAATTGTTTTGCACCTGTTCCCAACTATAGCTCCCTGCTCTAATACAGACCTAGCAGCTTCGATAAGTGTATAATGGAGCTCGCTAATGAGGGCGAATCAGACAGTTCATCACGGTATTTCTAGAACACCACCTAACCCTGGTTATTTAAGAACCACCCACACCACATTTTAGCCTTTAATTCCTTAAAGCGGTTGTTTTCTAGGAAAGTGCTTTTATATTCCACTTCTATCAAGCCGATTTCTGCCGGGGTGTGAGAGGACCCTTCTTTGCAGACAGAATATTTACGCACAAAAGAATTATTTATGCACAGTTTGCATACATACATAAGGTCTACATTAAACCACAGGAAAACAAGCTGCCTGACAGATTTCATTCCCACGTGCTTCCTGTAGCACCTATACTCCTCGCCTCAAAATAGCTGTTTTTCTTTTCCCCCCGTGAGCGCTCTAATGAGAAGTGACCAGAAACAAATAGCCAGGCCTCTCTTCTTGGCCGAGATCCACATAACGCATGACAGCGCTGAGGAGCCCTGGCAGGCACCTGTCAGAAACCAACATTCCATAACCCACGAGTCAGACTTCATTATCCAAGGAGACGTTTAAAGAAAAGTACATGAAAAATGTGACTCGAGAAGTGCGACTGTCGTGTGTATGCACTGTGCTCTGTAGACTACACAGAGGAACAACGTAAAAATAAAGTAATATCCTGGGGAAATTCTAATTAGAAGCTGTATCTGCTTCGCCTGTTGTAATTTAACATCAAAATAATTTCGTTACTAAGGTTTGCCGGTAAATCAACTGCAGAACATGCTACAAGGACAAATGCAATCATTAAATATTTCAACAAAACATAATTTTTTCCATTTGCCTTTCTACTTTTCACGTATAATTCTGATCAGCTGACGCTCCCACAGAAAACCAGAGTTTTGATTTAATGGTCTATAAAATCAAATTAACTCCTTTGCAAGCTTCACGCGGCCGGGTCGCCACATCTCGCCAGGGCTGTCACAGCGTGTTGGCCCTTTCGCGTTCTGAAGCAGAGCCCACTGGCAGCTACGAAACGTCAGCCGTCCCTGATCTCAGGCGGGGGACCCCTTTCTGCTGCGAGACCACCGAAAACCCAGGAGTTAAACAAGTGGCCCAGCTCCAAGCCTCAGCCCTCCGTCCGCAGCTACCCCGCTGCTCCTCTCCAGAGCGAGTCCTCCGAGCCTTGCCGGCACCCCAGCGCACAGCAGAGCCAGCGGCAGGCGTCACAAAAAGCCTTGGAGGAGAGGGCAAACAAACGAGTTCTTGGAAATGTACTCTTCAAAGATGCCTAACACACATGGAAATCACGTACGTACGTGCAGTACAATTTGCTGCTTTATGAATAAGCAGGAAAAATACCGAAATAAAAACCAAATAATAACGGATTATTTATTACCTTAATTACAGCTATCAAGGAGAGATGCTTACAAAAGAGAGGCAACGTTTGCATGTAAGCTTTACAGTGAGGTTCGAGGCAGCATAAGTAGAACCCAGAAATTTCAAGGAAATAGAGAAAGCTGTTACTTTTAAAGAATGCAAAATGTAGTAACAGACATTCTGCCTAAAATATGGTAGAGTTCTGACTTGAGAATTAGAAAATGCTTGAAAAAAGTTAATACAAAAATAATCATTAGAGCATTCATAATCTACTGCATACACCAACAAGTCTTTGAGATATTACTGCTGAGTTTGTCTGAACAGCAACACCGCCATTGCCCCTCCCACCTTTCTTTTTTCAAATACCCTGTTACTGAACCAAGAAAGCGCATCTCCTCTCCTTCCTAGGGAACATAAAAGCTGAAAACAACCATTTCAGCCAAACAGCTACCGGCATCTTTCCGTGATTATCATCACGTGGGTATGCGTTTCAAGGAAAAGGTATCGGTGAGGCTGAAAACACCGTGGCCCGGTGCCCCAGCCTGACACCAGCTAATCACGCTCACGCCCAGCACGACCCGCAGCTGCAGCCGCGCTGGCCACACGTACGGTGCTTGCACAAGATGCGTCTATACATAACCTTAAGCTGCACTTGACCTTATGGCGGGGCAGCAGCCAGCGTGGAGCTGAGAGCTCTTCTACGCTTTCACCCTGCAGAGCCCGGAGGGCTGTGCAAAATCAACGCCACGACCCACAACACCGGGCAAGGGCCAGGGACAACAACGCCATTCAGAAACCGGCTTTATCGGCCTCCTTGGGAAAAAGAATAGCCACTCTCAGAACAACTCCATATTGTGACACCAGTTTCCCATCCCGCTGCTATCCGTAATGACGAGGAGGTGGACGTATGGAGGATAAAGGAGTAAACTGAGCCTTGACTCGCTCTCCCTGAAGTACAACCTAAGTCCGCAGAGCAGCTCTGGGTCAGGCAGGAATTGGGCCAGAGCATGTCTGAGAACTGAACTTAATTTGTGTAAACAAACAAGCTTTATTTACAGTATTCCCCCATAAAATCCCAGGCTTAGAGTCTGCACATCTTTTAAAGACCCCATTTATGTACACTTGAATGCCTATTTAAGCAAAAAACAAGAGAGCTTTCCCATGGAAACCGCGCAGAGATGTTTTACTTCACACGTACACCACAAACAAGGCTGCTAACCTTCCCTAATTTGCTCTGTTTTCTTAGGCTCGTTCTTGTATTTTAGGACCACATCTTTTGGAGAAGCTGCTTACCCAGAAGGCCACAGACATATAAATAAATGACCTAAGAGAGGCAGAGCCTGAGATGCGAACTGTCAGGAAACGGCATCTCGGCACCCTGGAAGAAGATTTTAGTATTTTTGGTTTCCCTGTTTCTAGCTGGAGGAACAGGTTAAAATTTTGCGCTTAGTTAAGAGACAAGCGATCTGGAGGCATTCGGAGTCACATCATTTAACCAGAATTTGATTCATCCCTTGGAATTAAATCAAGCCAGCGGGCAATCCCTGGGCTAAGATAATAGCAAGCTTCAGTTGCCAGATGCTATCTCTCAGCGAGGAATCTAAGTCAGTGGGCTGCAAAGGAGCCAGGTGATTCCAAACCCTGCTTAAGAGGACACAGAGGAAGAGGAACGCGATTCTGTGGACATTATCAGACAGGCACAAATTGGACCACTTACTTCGGCAAGAACACGAGCAGTTTTCCTCTGTGAATGAGAAAGATCCTGC
>NW_010433211.1:93061-115848 GCF_000710305.1 Buceros rhinoceros silvestris | reverse complement strand
GCTGAACTGACACCCTGATTGGAGGATTTGCCTTTCAGATGTGGGTGATGTGTCTGAGTGTGACTGCATACAATCTACTTCTATATGTATGTATTTCAGGGGAGTAATTTTGCTCCCGCTTATAATTACTACTGATTACCTCAAGGCTACAGCAAAGGGTTAAGTCCTAACTTCAAAAGAGAAGCCTACCTCTGCCAGGGGCAACAGAGATAAGCTGGGATAGGAAGACTTTCAAGTCTGGCCCCCAAGTTGAAGGAATTGGATGGGCTCACCTGTTTGAAAAAAACAAACCCAAACAAACAAAAAACCCAGCCCTGGGAGAAGGCTGGGCACGGAACCAAAGTCCCTCCGGCATGAGCTCACGGCAGCTCTGCCCAGCAATAAGCCGGCTGCGCTGAGCTGCTGAAAACAGAGGCAGGGCCTGCCAAAATTGAGGGTGAGGAAATCGCAGAGTGACGGTGCTTCAGACTTGCAGGTGCTCCTCCATCCTATACAGCAACGCGGTAGCCACGCTTCATTCAGCTCACGACTGGACAGCTAACGAACCAGCTAGTGCAAGAGCACGCAACAGCCGTCCTCAACGCGTCTTAAGGTACAGCGAGGAAGATGGTGTAAACTGACCCCTCCAGAGTCTGAGAGTAAGGGTGGAGAATTTGGTCAGATACCACAACATCAAGTAGGAGATCCTGTGCCCCTAGAACCGTAGGGCCAGAAAGATAAACAGAGCTTCGTTTTGTCCCAAAGCACTTGGGAAACCATTTGGCTAAGAGGGGAAAAGGATGACATGTAAGCAAAACCTAATAGACAGCATTTAGAAACACAAACAAGTTGTCTCTGATTTATCCAGGGCTACGTTCACTTCGGCTGAGCAGAACTACATCGCTCCTAGAGGCTAAACCCCGGATCCTTCTGGTCTGTTTTATCTGGGGTGTTTTGACGTGGTGCTTGAACCAAATACATGTAATTAGAACGCTTTCCTATATAGCTACATATATTCTCATATACTTGGCCCATAACGCGGCTACAGTAAAAATAAAGCGGAAAGTTATTTGGTTGTGTTGAAACACACTAACCTATTCTGAGAAGCCCCAGCAAGTATTTTAAACCCTGTTTACATAAGGTGCTCCATTGTGTTAAAAATCCTTCTTAAAATACACCAACACGTATCATAACATCATGCTTTTCTTGATACAGACTTATTTCTGGTACCTACTCAGGGATCGCTAGTTGTTCCTGCAAGCAAAGCGCTTTTATCTAGAGCAGCTTTGCTGTCTCTGCGCAGCTTAATGGGAGTTATTTCTGACACCGCAGCGGCTTCCTTCCCCCGCTCGGCATCATCTTTCTCATATGGCGTATCCAGTGTAAAACTCATATGCGAAGGCTCAAACACAAGAGTGAATGACCTCACAAAACGTACAAGCGGTAGTAAGGGCACACATTCACTGCTTCTGCAGAGAAGTGTGACGATTCTTCTAAATCTCAAGTGCAGGGCAGAGTGGGTGTATACACCCACTCAGAGATGAACACACTCAGCAGACAGCACACGGGTACCTGTACACTTCCAGCAGCAAAATAAATGTATTTTGTAGAACGGTCATAAAAAAGCCACAAGTAATGCTTCCAGTTATTGTCTCATTTTCTTAAGAAACAAAATACTCATAATATTCTACTAGAGAAAAGAAGCAAGTCCACATACACACACAAAAAAATCGTATTTGATCACACAACGGCTCTCCTAGACAGTAAGGTAGTAAAACCAAATGCTAGTAAAAAAATTCCTATTACAATGCATCAAGATCCAAATTCAAATGTCACTTGATGTTCTCCATAAAATTGAAATAAGTATAAAATCTGCAAAGGCCTCAGTCAACTGTTGTTTGCTTCCATCATTTCAAATGCCAGTCTCTGACCATGCCATTCATTTGATTTACTCAGCCTGAACTACTTTCATTTGACTTATTTACGCATCTTTGCTAATTTAATTTAATCTTCTGATTGTCATTTAAAACATTCATCCCAACACGCCTCGTTATTTATGCTGTTTGATGCCTTTACGTGCTCAACAGTCAGCCCGCTGAAATCTCTTGCTGTTCAAACATTCCTCTGCTTGGTGAACTCGAGGTACCGCAGCGTACGCAGCTGCCCGTAGTGCTCCTCTCAGGTGAAATCTGTCTGGCTTCACTAGAAGACAGGGATAACATTTAGGGGCACCACTGCCAATGGCAGCTTGTCCCTGCACCAGAACCACTCCGGGAGGCTGTCCTGTCACCTTTAGCTAACGGGGATGCTCGGGCTGGAGTGGTGTCTCCCCGGCCCGCAACAAGGGCTTGCAGAAAAAGCGCTGAGGAAAGAGTCGGAGATTCTCTGTTTCTATCCAACAGAAAAAGCAGCAGAGAGATACTCAGACTTTCCGAGAACTTTCTTGAGTTCTGATAGGACTTCATAGGACTGCCTCCCACCCTCTACCTCCTCCTGTGCTTCTGCATCTTTTTATTAGAAACCAGCTCCCGATCTTTCTGGGTTTTCTTCCTCGCTCTCTGCATCTCACGTGCTTCCCTTCAGGGCCCCTCAATGCCCACGCAGACCCACAGAGTACCTGACTGAACTGCTACCACGCAGGTTCCTCCTGCTGGGGGCTATCCCAGACTAAAGCTCCTTGGAGCAGAGACTGTCACCACTCTATGCCCATACAACACCTGGCTGGAAGAGTCACCTTTTGACCAGTCCTCTGGCACTCCTGCAGTAAGCAGGATTAATAAAATATCCGTCTATACTCGTACGCGGGAAAGCTAGGGCTGTACGAGAACAAAACCGAAACGCCGGAAATGTACTGCTAAACCCAGGGAATTTCTGCTGACAGATGACCCCGTAGCACATGGACTATTTCATAGGAAAAGTGACCTGACTTACTTTGCTCTCTTGGCCATCTCATTGCCATCCCAGCGGGGGCTGTACGGGTAATTCTTCTGGGCCTGGGAGTACAGCTGGCCACTGTTAGTGAAGTGGTAGACGGACTGAAATGTCAGAGTTGGCTGGTCTCGAGGAAAGTACAGGGGTAGATCAACTGAAATAATAATAAAAGAAGAGTCATAAAAATACACCATTGCCCTTTCCCCTTTCTTTACTGGGATTACATCACCCATTTCTATTGATTTAAAGGTGACAGGAAAGCAGAAATTGATGATTACTTCTAAAACAAACATCTGCATTTCTTGTAAGTAATGATTCCAATACATTGCTCTATGGGATGCTTTCCTCTCAAAACATTTTTGTAAAGTACATAAACAGAAAAAAACCCAAGTTTAGCTAGTGTGTTTCTGCGCTCATCGTAACATTTACACCATGACTAGTTCTAGAAAAAAAATAATCACACTGTTGTTTTCCTTTATAGGGAAGTTTTCCCTTTCGAAAAAAATCACAGATTACATTGTTTCTGCTTTCCACTCAAGCCACAGCTTTCTCTTTTTCTGCTTTAGCCAGTTCATTTTGTGTCCCTGTGGCCATCGAAAGCATTCTCATTCTGCAGCTGTCTGCGACCTGACATGGTTAAATGATTTGATAAAGTGTAGTAAGATTCAGTCACATGAGTCTCAACTTGTTGTCATCTGCTGGACAAAAAAAACCTCCCCACAAAACCAAAAACACACTGCAAAGTCATTAATGCCCAAAATATCGCACTAAAAATAAAAATCAGAACCTCTTAGTTCCCTTTGCTTATCACTGTCTCATGATCAGCTAGGTCTGGCAGAACTGCACAATGTTCTGCACAAAGCCAGAACACTGCAGTGGACCAGTAACTCCCATAAATCTTAAAGAATTTTTCCTACTGGCATAGCAATGAGTGAAATAAGGTTATAACATCAGAATTCATTCGTTAACAGCCTGGGTTCTCAGTATTTCTTTTTGCCACTTCACCATCCTTTCTCAAGAGGAGGAAAGACTCTTAGGCTGAGAAGCAGGTTCTAATAGCTGAAGTAGGAATGAAAGCAGGTGGGAAATCAGTGCAAAAAGAATCTGAAGCAAGCAGAAGGACCGCTACGAGACTAAACCCATCCTCAGGCGGAGCAGGATCTCCCCTGCAGGATGCTTGGCAGTGCACTGTATCTTCCACCTTCAAACACGTCATGGAGCAGAGATTCCAGCGCTTCCTTGGAGATCTGTGCTCACAGACTGAGAGATCACTGTAAGACAGGTTTTATTTTTCCAAATCCCACGCTATCATCCCGATAGCACCTTCATTTCCCACTTGTTTCTAATCATGTCTGAATACCCGGGCATGCATCAGCCGCACCATCGCTCCCCTTTCCCTAAGGCACCCTCCAAGCTCCACAAGTCAAACACTTTGTGACCACGAAGCAGACCGAACTGAACGTGAGACTTCAGCTGTAGTCTCAAAATACTACAAATCACTGTGGATGACAGCGTCTGCTCAGTTCATGACCCAGTGTCAGAGCTACACGTGGTAACTCCTGGAGTCCTGGTGACTCAGCTCGCACAGCAGCTTCCAGCAGATACTTAAGCAGTAATGACATGGGCAGAGTTCTGCTAATTTGAGGGCAGATCACTGCTGCAACAAAGGTTAGATTCAATGATTGCCCCATCCAATTCCTCTTTAGAACATGATTATCAAATAACAGCCCTGAACAACATCAGTGTATTGGGGCCGTTTATTAGCAAGCTGTCTCCTCCCCTCGCAGGTGGTGTGCGAGTGCTGCTGCCTCTGAAGGACTTCACCACGGGGAAGAGTGCAACGTGAGGAGACAGCCTCTGGTTTTCACCTCATGAATATACTGCTTCAGCTCTGAGGGCTTAAACCCCGTTACTGTAGCGCATATCTTCTTCGTAAGTACTAACTCTTTAAAGGAAAACCGTATCCTTGTGTCCCGTACCACCAGCTGAAAGGAATAACAAACCTGAGCCAAACACTTCAGTAACAGTTCAGTCCTTATGCTTAATGCTTTACCTGAGAATTTACCCTAACTCTAACTTTCCTTTGAAAGCCTCTGTCTGCGTAACAGGGGCAGGAAGCAGCAGTTTTCTCCCCAATACCTAAAACTAAAGGTTTGCACTTAGGAGAAAGTGCCTAGCACTGGAAGCGCTGTTTCATGGAACAGTCCAGACAGTGCTATCACCACAGAGATGCCATGCATTGCAAGAAGACTTTCTTTCATAAAGATGTTTCCCCAACACCGGTATCACCAAAATATAACAGAAAACATTTTTTCTTTTATTAATCAAAACCTGTATAGGAATTTTCAGGAATTAGTACATTACAAAGCGCTAAATCAGATAATCAAATTAGATTTAAGACTGTGCATCCCACACCTAGCTGACAGCAGCATCATCCTCAGCTGCAAGCAGAGTTTTGAAAAACTCCATGTGCCTTTGATTTCTAGCACTACTCTTCAGCTAAAATTGCCAAACTGCCATTTTTCTAACCCAAGCATTTCCGTAATACAAGGTGTGAGAGGAGTCCAGAGCAAGCGAAAAAAACCTGTCCCTAATTCTGGAACACAACCACACCTAAAAGACCAGTAAACAGGAAAGAGCCGTGAGCTGCAGGGTGTTACACACTTCTCAAGGTAGCCAGCTGTTATTTCAGTAGTAGGAAGGGAAGGCAAGGACTCTCTTCCGCCACAGTGGATGCCCGTCCACCGACACTGCGAGTGCGCACAATGCTTGGATTTGGGGTGGAAGATTTTATCGTGCATGAAAAGTAAGCAACTTCCACTGGTAATCAAGGCTAACAAGGTGCTCTGAAGAGAAAAGGTCAAATTCTGCTCACAGTCACATAGGTTGATAAAGGAAATTTTTCTTTTTTACCTGGTCGCATAGGCAGTCTGGCTCTCACCGACATCAGATCTGCTGCCTTCGCGCCATACATAAGGTGGCAGAGGTGGTATCACAATGACAGCCCGGACAACGTTTACACTTTGGCATGAAGAACGCATCGTGGCTGAAAGCACCACCTCACTTTGGTGAACCCAGACCTGAAGCGGGCGGGCTGCAGCAGCCTGCTCTGGGCTGGCACGCTGGTTACCTAAGAACTACAAAAACGTATTCGTGTTGACTGCAAGTACTATTTCCAAATAACAGCTGACTCACCAAGTACCCTGGTGATATGTCTGCAGAAATAAGCTGATGACTCATGTCTGTAAATTCCTGAAAGTACCAATAGACCCCTTGCTTAGTCATCCTTTGCTGGGATGCTGGGTTCACGAGCTCTGTAAACTCTAATGAGGGATCTAGCTCCTAGTAGGACTCTCTCTCCCTTCTTCCCTCTCTTCTAAACACTGCAAATTATCTCCCTAAAAATAACTTCATCTACGTAAGTGAGTCACTTCAGCTAGCAAGCTTATACAAGTCAGGCAGTTAAGCAGTAATATTTGGTTATGAAGGTAAAAATCTTGCTGTCAAGCTCAGATTCAGAACGAAAATGATGTCCGAGGAAGTCCCAGTTACCCCTTCTCTCACAGAAATAGAAACGTTTCCTTTGGAAAAGTTAAACAATTAGCTCATTCAGGAAAGTAAAGCTTTCTAATTCAGTTCCATGCTTAAAGTAATTTAATCCTGATGATTTCTTACTTTGGTTTTCCTAAGCACCACGCTGTTCCTGTAAGAGGAGCTCAAAGCAGCGGGCTGGAGAGAGGAGCCAATACCATAGTAAACCACTGCTTTCTCCTATGTTACAATTTACAGATCATTTTTTAAAAGTCAAGTTTTAGAAAGCCCTGGTGCAGGGAAAATCATGTCTTTATGAAAGCTCTACATGAGCAGAACTTGGAGGGCTGTTTTGGGTAATTAAGCATTGAGTAAATTCTTCAGTGATTGAACCCTAATTTTCCCACACAGTTCATAAGAAAGCAAAAGAAAAAGGACTTGCTTGGGGAGAATGAGTCACGTTGTAAAGAAACTTAATTACAGTTTATAAATAGTTGAAGTTGCTCTCTTTTTGAAACATATGAAACTACTGAGAACTAACACAGAAATTTGCTTCTCTCGACTTAGCATGCGATGCACACATATACTCAAAACAGAGTTATCTTAAAGCCACAGTCATAGTAACTAAAGAACCGTGCGATGCTTCAGTGCGCTTTAATTGTCCGTTTTCTTAAAGAACAGGCATACTGAGACCTGGAACAGCTTACCTGCTTCCTTAAGCTTGTGTCAACAACTACAGAGTTGCTTTCGACAGTCTTATTAACTCTAAAATAATATCTTTACCATCTTATTTTATAGCTTTTTAGACAGGGTATGAAACATGGAAGGGATGTCTTGGTAGAAGCATGTACCAGTGCTGCTGTAGGGTTTCTGAAGGAAAAATCCTCAGAAGAGAAGGGCAGGTTTACCCCACTGCTCCCCCCGCCGTTAAGTACCAGAGAGAAGGAAAACCAAAGCCATGCTTGAAATGCACGCTACCATACAAATACGTCAAAGAACGTCAGTGGCAATATTCAGAGAATTTTCCACATACAGGTGCCCTGCTCTAGAGGAAAGGTTTACTCACCCTTTGTAAGGCGCTGGAGAAATCCAGGGGTTTGTTTTCACAGAAGTCAACAGTTACTCACTGAACCTTATGCTCCCTTTGAATGGTTGGGTGAGACTATCTATACTGGTTATCCTATTAACCTTCTGGATGCTTGAACCTGCTGCAGTTTATTGCACCTGTGATTTGTTTTGCACTCACAAGCACTGGCTGATCTGGGTATTCTACTGTCGAGACTCCCACTTCTGCAAGATTTCACTGCCTGCACAACCTGGCTTTCTCAAGCAGCCTTCAGAGACAAGACAACACAACATTCTTTCCAGTTCAGCTCCTGGGCTGGACAGAACTGGCCAAAGGAGACGCTGCTCTGGTTTGCCCCACTGGACAGCTTCCTCCCCTGTGCACAGCACTGCAGCCTTGCTCTGATTAAACGTGCATTTGAAGCTTTTCAACATGATGATTCTAATCACCAGGAGATACAATAGCTACATAAAATAGTAAAAAAATTTGTTTCACAGCACCTTCATGAGTTGAGAGTCTATTTAGGAATTCCAGCACAGGAATGCAGGAACAAGGAAAGGACAGTCAGCTTGTCTACGGGTGCCGAGTGCCAGCCTGCGGGACCCGGTTCTTGGGAGATGTAATAGTAGATAACACTTCATGCAGCCCAGCACAACTCCTTCCAGCGCTGGCTGCCACAGCAGGCACCTCAGGGATGTGTGATAAGTTTCATTTAAATTATTTCACCAGGCAAACAAGACAGATACAGGAAAGATATGCTAACCCCAAATCTCCAGGGAACACCAAACAATCTTAGCCTGATGCTATCCATTCTCTTCCCAAAATCCGCTGACTCACTCCTCACTTATCCAGCTCTGGCCAGAGACTGTCTCTGCCTTCGAGTATTTCTGATAAAGTAGGTCATGGAAGCAGAAAACACACAATCCTGGCTCCAGAACTGTCTCTTATTAGTATATATTCATCATCTTCTTGCTCGTTCTTGTTTTGCCTCACTGAATTTCACATTTTCTCCGCCTTTACTTGCAACTGAGCTCACACTGCTGGGAAAAACAACTTGTGGGTTTGAATGCACTGCCTCAGACTGAGAAGTTCCTGGAACTCGGAGCTCTCCAGTTTTCATGACGTGTTAAGGTGGATGAGACCAGCGTGAATTTACAGTGCACCTCGGAGGTAACACAGACACCACATTACATAAAGCTCCTCACGCATCTACCAAGCTCTGTTCTAAAGAGAAGATTTCTAGTAGCTTTTCTGACATGACTTCTCCCGTGGGAAAGCTGCTTCAGACAGCCTGAATGATGGGTGAAGAGTCTTCACCTAACTTCACTTTTTTGCACAGAAAGTCCCGTACAAAAGCCTGTCAGGAACTGTACTGATCACTGCACTTACTGAGAGACCTGAACAGACTCAGCCACGAGCGTTCTGGGGATGGCAGAGCCTAGTGCCCATCTCCCCAGGCCAGTACTTCAGGCTGTTTTGCACCGCGGATCCTTCCTGCCTCTTCTGTGCTGAAGGTCTTTAGCCTACATTGCACTGGCAAAAACCCAAAGGGCGAATTTGGCTGAAAGCACACTGAGAATTACAAAATGCTGCAGCCATCCTGCTTTGGTGCGTGATGATGTAGTCCTGGAAGAATGAGAGAGCAAGGATGACAAATAACATATCAATGGCATTAGTGTGGGACTTCACAGTCATAGGAATTTGAATTTGTTAAGTATTATTAGGGCTAACATCCCTTCTGGAGAAAAACGTGTTATTTACAGGAAGATGCTATTTTGAAATCAACATTTCAAAATTTCAAATGCAAAACGAAAAGCTGTTTATGGAACTGTAACTGAGCACTTACAGCACTTTGGGTGCGTGGGTAATGATGGCTGGCTTTGAAGTAAGTCAGTCTGTCCTTGCTACGGGAAATATCCACCCCATCGGCAAAGCGAACACTTGTAGAGTGAGTAAATTTATTACTTAGTTTTCTTTGTTCTGGTTCGTTACTTGTTTGGGGTTTCTTAAATATAAAGAATGTAACTCGTTTTTGTTTGAAGAGGACTGCATGATACTGCTGTTCTCATCCCACTGACAATGGGAACTACACCACAGTGTAGGCACCAATGGCAGCTACATTTATGATTACTATTGGTTTGATTTTCATTCAACACAGGCAGATGATACAGTTGTAAAAATAGCCCATGTCTGTATCATAACCCTTATCCTTCTGTCTGAGTAACCCACCCTTCATACAAAACTAGCATTTTGAAAAAAAGTGCCCAAAATAGTTTAAATACTTTGTTACAGTCACGTGCTGCAGACATGAGCATCTAATTCTTCGTTTAGCCTTACAGAGGAACTAAATAACAGATCAAATCGAGATACTCTTCCCAGCTACGTGGCCAAAGACCACAAACAAGTGATGCAACTTCACCCAAAACCTGCTTTATAACCCACCTCAACCATGTCATACTCTCCTGGACTTTAACAGCAAGACTAGGCTATCTCCTAAAAATACCACCTGGAACATCTCGTAATCCCATAGGGAGGCCGAAGAAATGCCATCATGGCCTCACAGGTCTTACCCTTCTCTGACTCCTGTAACCATGACTAATTCGATAGACAGAAAGGCTTTTTATTTTTACCTCGCTAGCTTCAGCTAGTGACATCTATCTCGCCTTATTTTTACTTCGAATTCCCAGAGATCTTCATTCCCTCCCCCTTCCGTTTTTATTTCCTTTTATTGTTTCTGCTCTAACAGTTTCTATAGTAACTTCTCTAAGTGCTGATGAGATTGATGCTCCTAAAAGCTGCCTCTTCTCCAGCTGAATTGTTTGAAGCTCATACTTTAAATACAGTTGCAGTTGTTGTGGGCATACAAAGCAAGTCATGCCCCTTCTCGGCTGAGGTGGTGACCATTGCATGGAACTGGCGGAGAGAAGGCAGAAATTCTCCTCTGCTTTCCCAGCACACAGACACACTGCTAAATGCTGAGAAGCTCTACATTATTTTCCAGCAGGACAAGATGACTTCTAAAGCACATTTTTACCTGAAAAGCAGCTGTGCAAAAACGCTGGTCTCTCCCACTGACACTGTACGAAGCCTGAGAGACTTGTAAATAAGGGTTTTCCCCCTTTTTAAACGCTGCCTGGGGTTTAAAAGGAAACCCATTTATTTCATTCTCATCTGTGGTCAGCATGACACTATCCTGCAGGTCAAGACGACCCTTTGCTGAGGTGTGTGCTACCCTGTTGTTTCAAACTCCGCCCCACGCAGGTGTACAGCTTTCAGATCACACCACAGTGTAATCCTGCCGGACCCACCAGCCAGCTAAGCCACTCCAATTATTTTTCAAGCTCAAGTGAAACCTGCTTGACTGCACTACAGGTCCCCTGCTTCTTTACCGCTCCGATTTCTCCAAATCTCATATCCCTGATAATGCCCATCATCTCCTTTCCAGACTGAAAACAAAATACTTGCTTTCTACTTGCTACTACAACCAACTTTCAACCTGTTGTATCTCATACCTTTAACTTGGCTCTCACCCTAGGGAAGAGCTGTCTGTGAATACCACGTGAGATGCCACTAAAATGTGTGGACGCGAGACAGAGACATAGAGCAAGAAGAAAAAGCACCACCATTGGTACTCGGGTCCCAGCTCAGTCAATGACTTTTTGTGACCTAATTACTTCCAAAAATGGAGTGGATTAAATAAGATGATGTCCCTTCCCTATCCGAGGCACCTTTTCAGAGATTTTATTAGTTATCTGTCATATACGTGGGCACACAGCAGCAGTACCAAGTTGTAGCTATTAGATCAGAAAAAGCTACCGTGCACTTTTCTGAAAAGGGCCATTTTGTTATGTTATTAACCTTTCAGTCCATCTGTTCAAGTGCTCCGAAGTTCCTGGAAGAGCATCAATTAATGGCTACAGCCATATACCGCAGTTCTAAAAGTATGGCAGATATCTGCACTTCCCAGACATTAAAATGTAACATCCACAGCAAAATGACACTTAAAAATACTTGGTCAGTCCACCTGCATCAGGCCATCACCAAACGCCTGTAAAACCCAATTCCTATCACAACAGTTTATTGCTCTTCATACCAAGTTTTGTGAATCGCCCTGTGTCCATTTTCCCTTTTTCAGTAGAATTTTAAATATGAACCTAAACCTAGTGTATATTGAGTGACACGATTACAAAGTGAACACAGAAAAAAGGAAACAAACCCTTGTTTTTAGGCTCACTTGCATCCATTAAAATTAAATACAGGAAATCTCATTTGGCTCATGTACAAGTAAATACCCAGGACAGAATCAAAGGAAAATGATCTTTAACATACTCTTAACGGCAAATATCAAATTATCAGTTTCCAATACAAATTTCAGACTGATCTAGCTGGCAGCCTCGCTTCAAAGTAAAGGAGAAAAGTAAAGACTGGAGAAAAAAGATCGGCAAAAGGCTAATTAATTCTCCAGCTGCTGCAGTTCCTCCCGGGATTATCCCTGGGCTGCGCCTCGTTCAGTGCAGAACCGTGTGCCAGCGACTCGGGCTCCTCCTCCATCATGCTGCCTGAGCCACAGCGCTAGCACTGCGTGCAGCTTCCACCGACCTCAGCTGAGCGACGTGCACCCCATTGCCCAGGAGATGTCAGAGAACGCCTTGTTTGGGGTGACTAAAACAACGCACAACGTTTGGAAGAGCCCCCCTTGCTCAGATTGTATTCTGCTGTAGGCAGAACAACTCGTGCTCAGGATCTTTCAAGACCAGATTAAAGGAAATACCGACGTGGTACTGACGAAAAGCACTGGGAGTCAGAGGGCAAGACTGCCTCGAGAGGGACATTCACCTGCTTGCTGAGCAGCCCCAAAAGTACCCCGAATGGCTTTTGACTTCTGCCACCCAGTTTTCCATGACCAGGGCTTTGTTCATCTCCACTTTCTCATTTCAGAACGCAATAACACCCCTATACCATTTCTGAAGACTTATTTTTGATCAGTCTCACACCCAATTCCTAAAACACGTATTTTGTTCCATCTGACTTTCCTGCTTTCCTGACACTACCAGGCATCACTCCGTTCTCCAGTAGCTTGGTGGCCACACCATCACATTCTCTGTTTCTTCCTTCTCCCTTAGTTTTCACAGTCATAAATTCCCATTTTCAATTAAGGAACAATGAGAAGAATAAAATAAAAGCACTGTGTGAGGAAACGAAACCAGCTTGTTAGATAAAAGCTTGCAGAAGTGACCTGATGTGGATATTCTACTCAACACTTGGCTCTTTTTCAGGAAACAACTGGGGCAGACAACAGGTTATTTTTCCATAAGTTTTCTCGAAGAGGCTTCTTTTCCACAAGCAGACTAACTTCCCTGAAAAAACAGAGCCCGTGCAATCTTAATTTCCTCCAAAGACGTTCTCCTGGAATTTTAAGTGTTAATTGTGCTGTCTGCCAGGCACTGATCTTGAAGAAGAGCAGCTCTCGAAGGTTATCTTCTTTTCAGCTCCCAAAAAGTATGTGAGCAAATCTTACATGGCAGACAACTGAAAAAAAAATCTCTCAAACTCCCAACCCCACTCAAACGGTTATTCACCCTCCAGCAGCACACGGGAGTCACTGAGCACGTTCCAGCTGTGTTAAACATGCCGTCACAACAAGCAGCACCGGCTGCTTCCCACGTGTACGTTTAACAAGATCTATAGCCTCTGTGGAACAGAGAGGGCTCCATGGCCAGGCAGTAACGGTTTACCGAAAGATTTACAGGGAGGGTTACACCAATCGGTCTCATGTCTTGGGTTCCAAATTGCTTGAATAAACACATATTTCTTAAACATTTCTATTATCTTGGTGACTGTGGAGTTATTGTGGTAGGCACGTGATTTTTCCAACAGGAATCTGCAGGAGCAATTGCCAAAAGAACAATAAATACAAATTCAGATGAAAGAAAATACTTTTGCCTTCTCCCATAAGCTTTCCTAAAGCCAAAGAGCAAGTGCTAAGAGATCAGACACACGTTCATCCAGGAAACATCGTCCACTGAAGACTGTAACGAAACTCCTTGCCAGCCACTCACTACCACAAAGTCTAACCTGCTTATTTAGACAGTGGCAGGAGGAACTGATGAAGGAGCCGAGAGTGCATGCTAGCTCTGTCCTGATGACTTTCCAGAGGTGGGGCAATCTCCTTTGAAGGGCAGGCAACGTCTTTAACTACACCAGGTGCCTGCAAAAATAACTTTTTCCTGAATTATAAGGATTACTGTTGCTCTGCTCAATTATTAAAACAGTATTTGAAGCCTGTTGAGTTATTTCTGCTTGGAAAGCGAACGGATAGAACCAACTACTTCCTTTGCAGTGAGTGGGCATACAGTCCTCCCTCTCTGAACACCGCTGGAACACACTGCACTGTCTGCACACTAGGGTAAATTCATCTTCCCAGGTACTAATGCTCTTTCCCAAAATGTCCTATTTCCCCCCTTCTCCCAAGCCTCACCTGACAAACAGGGCTACCAAAAATTCTTTGTGTTTTCATTTCCCAAGCTGCCTCCTGAGGCTGTGGGCAGACGCGCTGACCCAGGTACAAAAGAGGTTTATGCGAGCGCACTCCCACTGCTCAGTTCAGGCCATCAGTGCAAACCACGTCAGCTGGCTGCAGCGGCACAAACCACGCTGCTGACAAGCGTGTGCAGACAGCAACACCCAAACCGCAACCCATCAGAACTGGGCATTGGTGGCTGCCAGCAGAAAGCCCCGAACCCAGCAGCAGGTGTCCGCCCAAAGCCCTAATACTCACAGGTATAAGCTTTACAAGCAGTCAGTGCTCCAGGCCCTCGCCTGCTTCTCCCTCCTGTGGAAAAACTTCCTCCGCGCTGAGGTGCTGCCTGTTTCTGACCTGCTGTCTGACAGAGGCAACCACACAACAGAACAGGTAGGTGAGAGGGGCAACAAAAAGCCAACAACTTCAGCTGGCGCTCCCATGGCAAGAAAGCTCGTTAATTAAACTTTAGCTGTTAGCTGACCAGCACTTTGGACCTCCCAGGTCACTGGTATTACCCGATACAGAAGCTGAAATCCCCCAGTTAGCCAAGGACAGTGGCAGCAAGTGTTCCCACCCACTTCACCTGAGATGCCATACAAACTTCAGCCTCAAATGCTGGCAGCTTCCAACATTCCCCTTGTCCTGAAAAACTGTTCAATGAAACAAAACCCTTCTAGCTTAACATCTGTGCTTTTCAAGATGCCTTAAACGAATGACCACTAACACGAGCAGTGTTCCATTTGCTGTTTCAACTGGCCCAACTTCCGTCCATCTTTGTGCTGATAACCTGAAAATCTCGTAAGCTAAAAATAAAAAGATATACAGGTTGCTTTAGAGTCCTATTCTTGTGTCCATACCAATGAGGCTACTGAATTCTTAATTGTGCACAGATAATTAACTTGTGCTTAAGGCATAAATACATGGAATGTTTGCAGGAAAAGAATACAAAGAAATACCTATCCCCCAAACCCAATCACAGCTGATTTATAAACGAGAAGAGAAAGAAATCAGCACTCTGCTGGGCTTTACTTCCAAAGCCTTGTGCTGAGTCTTACTCATAAACAGAATCAGCGTCAAAAGCCCTAAGCCTGATTAACGATTTCCTCTTCCCTGTGGATGCATGAACATCTCCAAGTGCTTATTTCTTCTGCCATGTATTTGAAAGACTTGATCAATGTTTACAACTAAACCACTAAAGTAACAGTTCCTTTGGCTGCTCTTTGATCTCAGAGAAGAATTTCAGCAGCTGCATTAATCTAATGATTAAGTTTGCAATTAAGGAGCTCTCCTGTGCTTTAAGGTAGAGTGGGTAGACTTTGCTCTTCAGTCTGTAACTACAGCACAAATTATTTCTTTTAGCAAGTGAAATTGTTCTGAGGTCATTGGACTTCAGCAATCCAGCACTACTTTCCCCTTTCTCTCCTCTTATCTTTAATTCAGTTTACTCAACAGAACTATTCTGAATAATTTCACTTCCAAAGTGTTTTGCTTCCTAGTTTCCAAAGTTTGGAACTTCGAATGCAAATAGCTGCAAAAAAAACAAAGTTATTTTTGCAGTCTCTGGATACGTCTTTTAGGAGGAACACAAATCACGTTAGGGTTTTTCTATCTCACAATCTCGATTAAACCTAAAGTTTTAACCAGAATTGGGATGACAGTAAAATTTACTGTGGTTCCTTTCGTCTGACCTGCCACGCTGCGTGCCATGCACCGGTGTTTGTTCTCCCCCGCGTACTGCCTCTACATGCTACAGCAAAGAGGTAAAGCAGAAGAGTGTTCGTCTCACGGCTATCTCTCCCAGACGGTTTATTAGATGCTTGCTAAACGTTCAGCCCTAATATACATAGTTATGTCAGCGGTTCGGAGATGAAAGGCTGTGCTACTTCACTCAGGAAATGAAGGGCAGGTTTCGGCCCTTTCATTGCCATATCCCTCAGCACATGGCACAGAAATGTTTTGGGGGGGATTGTTCCGCCAGCAGGTGATGCAACGGCTGACACAGCCAGGGCACTGTGGGATTTCGAAGGCCACGGGGTTAATACATAGTGATAAACCGTTTGGTTATAATTGCAGCTTTCCTGCCAGATCAGCAGAGCACTCTGAACATCACACAGCTGAAAGCTACTCTGCTATTGAGCAGGAATTTGAATTTTTATTTCCTGAAATCTAACTGTTTCATCATCCATTCACATATATTATCCCAGAGCAAAAATCAAATCCACAGGAATTTTAACACTGGTAAAATCAAGCCAAACATACTGGGAAGAAAGGAAGGCAGGAAATATTCAAGAAGGTTGAATTGCCCAGTGACTGGTTCTCAATTAGCACTGAAGAGTGAGTAAAGGTGTAATAAGAACAATTTTCCAGAAAATACCAGTTTTATTTCTTTTTCCCCACAAGGTAGACCATACTAATATGATGCATGTTTTTTAATCTCAAGCTTGAGTTTTCTAGACCTCTGGTGTTCCTCGCTGTCTACAAATCTGCAGTGACAAGGGGGATCGGCGAGACCCTTTGTTGATCATCTCCAACGCAATGCAGGCTGACCAAGGGCAATACCCTCTTCATGCTTTAAACACTCGGGGACAACCTTCTATGCTGTCATTAAGACATACGAGTTTTCCACATGAAACGCTAGCCCACAATTAAAAATGACGTAATCTAAAATACTCCAGTGCTGGAGTTAACAAACACTGACGTTGCAGCTGCCCCAGCTGCACTGTAATTATTTTAAACAAAGATCAAAAATAGAGGGTAACCTGACTGAATTTCCCCAGACCAAGTACCTTTGATACCCTTGATAAGGAGGAATCTCACCTTACCATAGGGAAAAACAACTGCTACCTAAGTTAACGTGTATAAGGCAGTAACAACGCCACACTTCTTGTTTCTACCTGACGCACTTCTTACGTATTTAATTAAGATTGTCTTTGTGAAGGTGAAATATTGATCTTAGATCTCCCAATGACAGCAAGTCTAGCTATGTACCGTAGTAAACTGTCAGACTATCACTGTCGATGCATTAACTCCTGACAGTTACGGAAGATTTTAGGTAGTCCCCAGTTATGTCTAGTGTTGGTCCTCATTATTGACACTTTTGAAAGTTCACAGCTGTGAACTTCATCTGGAGTCAGTCACCAGAAATCCTTCCCAGGACGCTTCCGGTGCCCAGCAAAGCGGGCAGATCACCATTGACGGGGATCCTCGCCCTCTCTCCCAATGTAATCAGGATTTGGTGTTTGCAAGGTGTCACGGTCACATCAAAAATGCATTAAGCGCTGGATAAAAATAGCTGAAACTTTTAAATTGTTTCCTGTAATTGTACTTTTTCCCTTTTGAACTCGTATCTTCAAGAGAAGAGACATTCATGCCTGAGGCAAAGAGTTACTCACTGTGAACTAGGAAGCAAAAATCTTTCCACATCAGCAACAGAGTAAGCTTTGTGAAACCTTCTGCATCATATTCCACCACGCCACTGTCAACAAAAAACACACACAAAAAGAATACAGCTTTTACCTACCATTCATTCTGATACTGCGTGACAAATACATGAATTCTGTGTTACAAGAACCGTTTTACAATGGTATTATTTCTGTATTACAAGAAACGTCCAGAATTTGCGTTATTTATTAAGCTGCAACTTCCAAGCCAAATGGAAATTACACTTCTAGTCTCATTTATGCGGTGGTATTGGAGTTTCTCACCTGAAGAAAGGCCATATTTGGTTGATACAAATACCCTTCGGACTGAACGGAGGCCTGCTAATGCATCTGCAGTACTAAACTGACAAAAAAACTGCACACAAAAAAGTTCCCTGTATGTTAGTGAGATGAAGATAATTCATTAACTCTGTAGTGACAGGCTAAAATTGAAAACGCACAGGCTGAGAAGAGCTGAAATTTGAAAATTCAGAAATATAACAACAGCAAAGCATGAGGGCATACAACAAATTAAATACTGAAGACTTGTTCAGCAGACAGATTGCAAGTTTCAGCCATCAGGCGTGGGTATTCTCTAAAAGCCTGAAGCTGTAGCAGGACTCACGAGCCACTCTGCAAGTGCAGTAGAATCACAGGCACACCCAGGCCATTTCTACACTGTAGTTTGCTCAGAACAAAAACTCTGTTTTCGTAAGGACTGAGCTTGCATCAACTGCCTACCCACACGTCCAGTTCAAGTCGCTGTTACCTCCCTGCAGCTGTATAAAATCTGGGTGCAAGCTAGAAGCCACCTGTCTTCCTGCCCTCAGCTGAGAGACCCGCGGTCTGACGGGCTTCCGAATACCCACGTCATTTGGCATCGCCACTCGGAAGCAGACACCTCACCCTGGCGCTGCAGTAAAGCCCTGTTGCTCAGCCAATGGCTCTCGCTGCAGCTCCTGGAGCCCCACCGAAGCCAGGATTTAGGTGGGAGGCCAAGGTGCCCCCACGGCACAGTGCCAGGCACCCCTGATCTGTCCATTTGTGGAGCTACTGCCACGTCCTCCTCACGGCAGGCAGCGGACCTTTGCACTGCAGGAATAAACACAACCTGACCCCTTGCTTTCAGGGGGAGAGTCAGGGCACGGTTGCCAGTGGGAGCAGCTGGGTTCCCAGTTCTGCCTTTATGCTGAGCAGCAGTTTCTGGCTCCTGCAAGGCTTGGAACTGCACCCGCTCCCCCATCCTCCCACCTCAGTCACTGCCTATTACTGTAAGACGGTCCCAGTCATTTAATCGGAAATGAGCACGTTTCTTTTGCACAATCTCTACTGTCCTTTTCCCACCATCAGCTATTTTCTAGAAAAATCGAATCAGCAGCTGGCACAGAAGTGGAACTAATGCTGAACTTCATTCCAGTACTGCCACAGAGAGAAAACCTCTGCACATCTTTCTGTGAAAAACAACCAGATTCCATCTGGTCCAGTGGACGGGAGTCACACAACCAAAGACCTTGTGCAGAAAACACCACTTTCCCCTGTGATACAGAAAGCAACACATCAAAAGCACACTCACGTTCCGAAGTGGCTCAGGAAGGCTGCAATATACTCTCTTCTCTTATGGTATCCCTGAATAACGTACTGCACCTTAAAAAGGAAAGAAACAAACAAATACAGAGCTATAAAAAGACAAAAAATCCAGTGCTCCAAATTTGTTCTATATTCCTTGCTAAGGAAGATTTATGTTTGACATGGTAGTAGTTCTGACTCCCAAATTTAGCTTGCCTGATTTCCCTAAAGAATCCTAAAATGCCTTTAAAACAAACAGCGGAACTTGCACACAGAAGATCTTGAAAAGAAATCTCTCCACTCACTTCTGAGTGAAACATGGTCTTTCACAGTCTGTTGAAGAGCTGTTCAACCGCACAAGATACGGAGTGAAGAAAAGGAAGGGGCCACCCCGCCTTGCTGAAGTTTGAGCAGAAGCTGTGACAGGCACACTGTGATTACCTGAGCTCCCGCTTACGGTCAAAACAACATTCTAATTATAATGGAAAAGGAAAAAAAAAATACTTCACAAGTGATCTTGGGTATTTTCTGAAGACTGCACCTTCAACAAAATCTGCTTTGCACTGAGCCCTCTCGGTGGTTTCATGCTGACTCAGGGAGCCACTACTCAACCGCGAGCATCAATTTCTGAAGCACTCGGGGTTCTGAAAGACTTCCATCCCGGTACAAAGTCCAACAACGCTAAACTTGGACGACTTCAGACAAAATTCTCTGTGCGCCACGTACTGATCTGAACAGGACCGCTCAGCAGAGCAGCGTGAACAGGGTTTGACCTGTGACAGAGTGATGCACGTGTTGTCAGGCTGCAAGAGCATCCCCATCACAAGCGGGTACTTCAGGTACTTACGGTGTCATTCCACGTGGGATTCCCTGTGTAAACCCCTTTGCCTTCCAGAATGAAAACTAACATTTTACAAACTGATTTTTCCCCACTGAGCACGAGAAGAGGAGGAAGAGCATTCTTCTTGGCTATGATAACACTAGAATTCCTCAGCTGGCAAATGCTTCCCTCAAGTTTTGGAGAAAAGCCTTGATACCATCACTGCTGAGAGCTACCTTGTACCCCTTAAATTCTACTTATAAACTGAGACTTTTTGCCTCTTATAAAAAACCTGTCATTATTTTGAAGGTTTTGTGTGGGATCTGAAATGTTATTTTCGGAAAAGGAAAATATATGATAAGTTTGCTTAAGAGGCTTCGTTTAAAAGCGGATAAAAACAGCCCTGTGTACTTGCAGATCTTAAAAACAGAAAGTAGTTTTAACAGAAAACCACAACAAAAACAACGCTAAAGACAGATTCCAATATAATTATGGAAGTGCATTTTGAAGAACTTTTTCTAAAAGAGAAAATTATTTTCCTCATTTAGACAAATGAAGGTAAAAATAACACACAAACAGCAATAGGAGGCCCGTAACAGGCAGATTCCCGGGTGCTGGCCCCTAAGCTTGCTTTTGAAAATTACACTGCAGCGAGGGGGCAGCTCTCAGAACACTCCACTCACTCCTCTGGGCTTCACCAGTCCGCTCCCCGCACCACAACCCTTCAGCAGCTGTCTTAACTAGCTATTACTGTACGAACACCCAAACCGACTGCGGCTGGGTTCACTGGGACGCAACACCTGAGAGGTCAGTCTGTGGAAGTCCTCAAAGCCACTGTGATGACTACAGTGTGAGAACTTCCGTATCTTCCAACTGGAAAAATAACAAGCAGACTACATGTTTGTATTCACCAGCAAAGTATGTCATGACACAGCGCTGTACAATACAATACCATCTTATCCCCGATCGTAACATGTCCCTGTAAGAACAATCCACTCCAGGATCTGATCCCAAACACGCCTGTTTAACGTTCACCGCCCTGGGCAGGGGCTCAGACCCTATCAAGAAGGTATCTTTGCGTAGTGCACCTCAAGCATGCCCTGCCTGGACTGCTGGCAGCACAGCTCTGTGGAAACGCTACAGCGTGTTACTGCAACACAGCACAGCCCGTGAGGGAAAGGGAGAGCGAGTTCTCTTTACCAACTCACCTTGTTTGTTAGCAGCTGGCATACTTGGGGTACGTAGTCGATAAGACAACCTCCACCAGGAAAGGCTGGGATGTGAAGGGCAGATGATCCTCCAAGAGCACTAGAAATAGAGAACAATTTAAAGGCACATTATGCGGAGCATCCCTGGGATTTGGAAGTGATTTCTACACTGTCCTCCTTCCCTCCGCTTGAAGTCAGAGGGCCATGATGAGGAAGGGTATTTTATGCTGTGGCGATATAAAAAGTACTGAGTGATACCATCTATAAAACCAGGTTATACCATGACCCACTATAATTAAACTACTTTAATCACAAGTATCACTAATGTAAATAGTGATAGGAAACAGCTTTTTCATCGTAAACAGTTCTGTTTCTTAGCCCTCGTCAATAAGACATGGAGCATTGTAGTTCAGGTGTCTTGCTGCTGAGGGAGGAGAGGACTTTGAGTCTTGAATTATTCAAAAAGCCACCCTCAGTCAGACCAGCTAAGAATAAGCAAAATAATCTGGACTGAGGAGTAAAAGATGGCCAGACGCACGTGTCAGCCATGCCTTCTACTAGAGTTCTGGGCCTCCCAATACCACACAGATGGTAACTTCTAGATCAAGGGGCAGTGGGACAGAAAGGTTGTTAGGTACACAGCATAAGGGGGGATGAGGGAAGAAACAGGTTCGTCCAGTCTTATGAGAACACTGGGGAGGGGGAATATGGGAGAGGGCAGTTGAAGGCACAACTTTATTGAAGGCGTATTGACGCCTTCAATTATCTAATGGAGAAATAGAAAGATGGAGCCAAGAGTCTTCTCAGAAGTGTGCAGTGACAGGGCGAAAGGCGCTGCAACAGAGGAAGTTCTGGTTAGCGATCAGGAAGAACGTTTTCACAATGAGAGTAATCGAATGCTGGACACCAGGCCCAGAGGGGCTGGGGAACCTGTCCTTGGCAGTGCTCAAAGCTCAGCTGAACAGCTACCGTGGGCATGCTGAGCTAAGCCAGCCCTACTCCAAGGAGCAGCTTGGCCAGCGGACCTCCAGAGGGTCCCTTTGGTCTGCCTTGTTTTATGATTACAGTTCCTGATTCTATGGGATTTTTTATTTCCAGAAGGGAAATAATAGGAACAAAGACATGGACCCTGTCCCTGCACAGACTGGAAATCTGCACGGTAGGAAGCCACAGAAACAGGAGCTTCAGAGAGGTGTATGTACACACCCTAATCTGTTAACTTTATCGTCGGGTGGAACCCCGAAGCACGCCTGCTATAGCCAAGGACAGTGGCTTCTCTGGTACGGGCAGATCTAGAACTTTTTATTTAAATCAGGCTGTATAAGGCAACACCCAGCTGAAGTCCATGCCCCTTTCTTTCAGCAGTACTGACCTACAGCTTTCCTACACTCTTACCAATCAAAGGGGATATGAATTTGCATTAGACCCTGTGGCTTACATCACCCACTAAACATCCAGAACCTCATCAGGTACCATTAAAGAGCTTCAAAAGCAGGTTACTTTCCGGCCTCCTGCTTACACGCCGTTTCCATGGAAGATCAAACTGGCTGGAAAGAAAGTTCTGCACTGCAAAATGAGGCTCTCATACTCCAACAGGACTTGTGCTTGGATTTCCTCAGTACCTGATACCACTTTGATTGGTATAAAGGTCTACTGTCATACAGCCCTTAGAAGGAACAGAGCACATGTAAATCAAAGAAGCCCAAACTCATAATGAGGTATACGGAAATCTGCTGTTCAGGCA
>NW_010433211.1:59845-92913 GCF_000710305.1 Buceros rhinoceros silvestris | reverse complement strand
TTCAGCAGACTGTGCACCACATGGAACAGTTTTGCAGGTCTGGATTTTGCATATGCAACAACTGAGGGAAGAAAAGCCTGGAGTACACCACAGCAACATAAAAAAACCAAACAAACTTTTCCAGCAGAAGTACGACTCGAACAGGACTTACCCTTTTTCAAACAGAATTCCGCTTTCTTGCTGCTAACCCTCTTACTAAAATTACTCACACGGGAATGTAGTCTTGCTTCTTGTGGATGTTAAGAACAGTGGAGCTGTAGATTACTACTGAATTGGAACATTTCTGAAACAGTAGTTTGCTCCGTGGAAACTGAAAGCACACTGGGTCCATCAGTCATTAACGCTGGAGGAGGGAAGTCCTGTCTCTCCCAGTACCGTACAAGCAGGTTGTGACACTTAGGACCCTGACTTTCGGACAAACACCCACAAAAGCCTCCGCTCTCCAACACAGAGCAAACGGCACTGCCTGTTCTGCACCCCGCCTTGCCTCATGTGCCACCAAGCCCCGGCTTCCCCTCAGCACGGAGGCACCACTCAGACGCTTGGGTGCCCGTAACAGGAGTTACAGGCTTCTCTCCCATTTACCGTAGCAGGCACGAAATTGGGAGTAACCTTTACAGGTATCACACACAAAAAAGCTTCCACTGCTATATCATCTGCTTCCAATACATTTTCTAAATGGAATTATTAGGATTTGTGAATAAGGGTTTCCCATTTTACCTGCATCCACCTTTTGAAAGTAGTCAGTCCATAAAGACTTGACATAAATGGGTACTCAACCCTTTTCAGATGAAAACCAGACAGCTACAAGGTGTGGTTTCTGAGAAAGAGGTCCCTCCACAGAAAGAGGGCTGGAATTTCTAGTGTAATTATCCTCTGAAAGCAGAATAAAGCTGTACAATATGTAATTTATGTTCTGTAGAAATAATTATGGGTAGGGAAAATTAAGAGTGGACAGACATGTTGTTCCTTCTCTTGGGTCAGAGAATCTGCTTATTAAATATTTCAATAAAATACTGCATTTGCACAGGACCTTGCCTCTGAGCATGTCAAAACCTTCTATAAACGTTCAGCAATTAAGGTTCATCTGCCTTATGAAACTGATATTTATCTTTTATTTTTAAGCACGTAAGGAAGCTCTTGCGCAGTTTGATTTGCCTGTGCTGTGTGTCTGTTGGGCCGAGGGAACACACTTGCAGTAACTCACAATCACGAGGCAGGGCAAGAGGCTATAATAATTCCTTTGACCCTATAATAAGCTCACGGCTGAAGAAAGAAGCTACTTACTCAACATCAATAAGAAGGACCTGTAAAAGGCGCAAGGAAACCCATAAAATGGAGAAAATTAGGCAAGGGAGTTTCAGCAGGCAGCTCAGTATCTAATGCTGCTTTTTGAGGGTCCTCAAAGCCCAATCAAAAGAAAACGCTAAGACAAAAAATGCCAGAAGAAGCCTTTTATAGTCAAGGATTAATCCTATCTGCCAAGAGATTTCACCAGCACAAGCTGAAGATCACATCAGACTTGCTTTGCAGACGGCTGGGCCTCTTGGAGCACAGGTCTCGCACGTCTCTGTTTGTGCTTAGCTTTCCTCCTCGGCATCACTGCTTCACTGCTACACCCCCCACCCCCCAAATCACACACCCCGGTATAGCCAGGAATAAACCGACTATAACATCACGCTATCAGGTCTGGTGACATTCATTTTATCACGACGACAACAACAACAAAAAAACCCAAACAAAAAACCATCAACAGACAGGATGAGGAGGTTATTTTGGGTTTAAACATAGACAAACTACCAATGGTGCTCTCCTACAGCTGCCAGAGTAAGGCTTCTTCCAGCACAACCAAGGGAACGGTGTTTGATTTGTACATATTTTTTCCCCCAGTAATCTGCTAAAATTCTAACAGATTCTGATAGTGGCTTTCCATAATTTACCATAATTCACGAAGCGATGGTCTTAGTGGATGCTCTTTCAATTGGACTGGTACCGGATGAAGGTAAATACATGGTAGATCCACCTATCTATGAGATCAGGTTGCACAAACCCGTTGGAACACAGAGACAAAGATCTGCCGGGCTCAGCATTTTACTCACTCCATGTCACTCTGAGCCTGCTCCGCTCTGCAAACCAGCTTCTCGCCCCTCGTTTTAAGGTGGACGCCTCTGCAGCAAGTTCCTGCCTCCCTGGGATTCCGGACTGCCTGACACAAGGTGGTGCTGACCCAAGGTCTGTGAATTAGACTGGGCTTGAGAGGGACTCGGCCCTGAGTTCAACAAGAGCCGCGGTCCGCCCGAGTTAATAGTGGTTCTGTTCTGTGGCACACTGAAATGCGGGTGCACAGAGCGTAGCTGGAGTGTGTTTACACTTCTGCTGTTGACTGGAGCATTCCAAGTGACTTGCTCGCTCTGCCTCTCAATGGATCTATTTATTCAGCCCACACACAAAATGCAAAATTCTCTCCCGTTTTTTGATAGCTTATAATTACATTAAAATGTCTTTCTGAAGAAATTATCATTTAAATAAAGAAAAGGCACAGCATTAATTCACAGGTATACAGAAGTGACTGGTTTTGTTCTTGAGTATTTATGTGTAAAACCCCAGTTATTTCCCCTTCCTTAAAAACATCACTTCACCAGAGGAGAAGGTTACTTCCAAGTGCCGAGCTCAGACTACTGGGTGGCTTGGCAAGGCAGACCTAGAGGCACAAAGATGCTCCTACTGCCTTCCCGACAACTCCCGTGCTCTCTTGGGCCTGCCTAGTTCCCCTAAACTCCTTTCAGTCACCCCACCTCTTCCCTGCAATCCATTTAGCTTCCCCTTTTCTCCGAGCAGAAAAATTGCTGCCCAAAATCAGAACGGGCTGCCCAGAGAGGCTGTGGACTCCTCCTCAAGAGAGATTCCAAACCTGCCAGGGTGCCATCCTGGGCACCCTGCTCCAGCAGGATGAGCCCCAGAGGTCCCTTCCAACCTCATCAGTCTGGGATAAGCTTTTCTTTGAAAGAAGTATCACAAAGAAAAGAAGAATTAAAAGGAGGCATCTTGCACAATGGCAGTTAGTTTTGCTCCAAGGAAAGAGCGAAAATAGTGTGTTTAGGAAGGAGGTCCAGGGCCATAAGAAGAATCATTCCTGTCCTTGAACACAGTGTGAACACAGCATGTCAGGAGCTTTATATACCAAAGGAAGGTGGTACATAATACCAACTGCACTCAACAATGCTCCTAATCCAATGATTCTTTCTGCAAAACCCACGTAAAAGAGGGAAACGACAATTTCAGTGATCAGAAATGAAACAGTTGAAGATTCATCTAGTTTGGGAAATGTAAATAAACAAAGCTTGCCTCTGCACAGAAAGACTTTTTATATCGATTTCAAATAACTAAGAGCTCTTCTCTCAGCATGGTCCCTGTTAAAACATGGTACCAGCAATGGAAAATAGACCGGAGCTGTTACAGGCTGCAGCCCTTGCTCTCACCAGGATACACCCTGTTAGCTTTCACCTGCCTTATGCTGAAACTGAAGCACGCTGCAGAGCTACACCGGCACTTACAGGGCTCATTACTCATGACGGCTATAAGCAAGAGTAGCCCGAAGCACGTGGAAAGAAACTCCCTCTTTTTGCACTTTTTTTTTTCTGTTTGGAGACTCATGCTGTGGGCTTTGATCTCCTTCCCCATTCTCGTTCTCCTTTGTTTCTGAAGTAAACAGTTGATTTTTTTTCTTTCTTTTGCAGTTTCATCACTTTACTACATTACGCCATTTGGCACTGGAGACACGAGGAACCACATCAAATAAAAGCACGTGACCACAAAAGCTGCCTTAGCAACCATGCTCGCGGATTTGCTGCCAGTTTACCATTTTTCAGACTTGCTTGACCATAACCAAATCCCCCCTATCACATGAACAATGTGCTGTTCGGCAGAAGCCTTGGGGTACTGCTTCCATCAGCAATACAAAGCTTAACAGCAAAATCACAGAACATTACTCTTGGTACTGAAAAATGGGTCAGTCGAGGTTTGTGACAGTGGTTTCTCCCCTTTCGAGTAACACTCTGTTTAAAGCCAACATAATTCACACAGAGCTTGTTCACTCAAATCTACTACAAGGTGAAGTGTGTCCAAAAAAAGTTTCCACTCTGTTTTAAAAGAAATAATTTTTACTTAGAATTATTTCTACTTCAAGATTGTTAAAAAGGAAATGCATGTTTTCAGCTAACTTACATAATCTGAGGTAACTACACTGGTGAGTGCACAGAAAAAAATACTATCCCAAACAGACCCAGAGGGGAAACTATGCCAAATCGGCTTCTTTGAAGAAAGAATCTCAGGCCAACTCAGACTGAAAATCTGGCCACTCGAGCTGAAAGGATAACGCCATCTTTTTTTCCTTGACCCACTAGAGGATCAGGGTAAACCCCTCTGAGCTCCTCCTGATGAGCGACTGGAAAGAAATATGACATCATCACTGTAAACCCAACACATATTTCAGTTTCACAGACTGTGCAGAAAACAGCAAGCCAGACTTGCTGAGCTGTGAATGCAGCTCTTCTGCTGACTGCGACTGCTCAGGGCAAGTTACCACAACCAGTCCGCTTCCCTGCCTGCCCACCTGTAACGTCCAGGCGCTTGCACTGCAGTACACAGAAGTTTAGTGACATCCGTGGAGTAGTACGAAAGCCGTGGGATGAAGCCACACACAGCTGCTACTGAACTCTGCGTTGTTTGGGCTATCCCAGCTCCTCTGCTCTGCTGCAGGGAAAACTGACAGGAAAAAAAAGCAGTTTTCTGTACTGTATTTCCCCTTTTCGATGAAGGGCTATACCAAGGGGAGATTTCCATCAGCTGTACAGCAAGTAAAATAACACTGGGCGTTGGCTTCTGCTTCAAGAGAGAAATGCACTGCCTAGAAGTGCCGTCTCAAAGGAACTAAAAATGGCTCACACATAGTGTGTGGACAGGAGCTGGGAATTAGAAGCTTTTGCATAAACAAGACAGCGATGACCAGAGTGCTGGTACGTTGTGAGCAGTGTTCTCTGAAACAGCAGGACTAAATAATTTAAGGAAAGAATTGAGAATTAGTGATGGTGAGGATCACTGGAAATTCCTGGGCGGTACATTACACAGTGCTTGTCATCATTTAAGATATGATCTGCTTTTATAAGGCGCTCTGCTTGAGCGATGGAGATCTCCCCAACAATCCCAGTGGACAAAGTATTTATCACAAAGCCACGTGAATCTTCTCTGGTTATCCCTCCATAAAGCAGATGACATAAGCGAATAACTGCCTAATACGGTACCAGTCATATTTACAAACACACGCCCTGTACACCCATAATTTCTCATCAATCTTCTGGCATTCATTTCCTGATACTCCTCCATGCCCAACACCTCCAGCGACACAGTCAGTTTGTAAGCACACTATTTTTTGCCTCTGTGCTAGCAGTGCTGTTGTAGACTTCTCCCACACAATCAAATTTTTCCTTCGGCCAGACAGTAATCCTCCTTTGTGGACCTCTGCGACCACGAGTAAGAAAGATCCTGTCCCCTGCATCACCAGCATCACTTTTGATTAGTGTACATGAAGAACGAGAAATGCACAGCACTGAAAGGGTAAGAAATCTTGCAGAAAAAATTCAGAAATGAAATGAGAGCAACATGCTGGAAAACTTCTGGATATGAAGTTGAGCATTTGGGTCATTGATAAGAATGCCCGAGGGGGAGAGAAAGTTAGAGGAGAAAAATGTTTGTCTTTCATACAGCTGGCTTCTGACACTGATTTCCACGTGTGCGCAGCATGATTAAGGGGCATTCTTGCTCAGATCTTGAAATCGGCTTTATCTTACGTTCACAAACGACGTGGAATGCTACAAGTCTGGTCTGGTGCTCCCGCTAAATGCTCCAAGAGACCAGTGCGCTCAGGTTTTATGTAAGCCAAATACGCTCACATGTGGACGCAAGGCAAGAGAACAGAAGCTTTTCATGTAAACACAGCCACTGCGGTTTGACAAGCTAACGAGAACCATGTTAAACCCTCCCGCCTTTAACGAGATGATACGAATCTGCGCCGATGGTTTTTACAGCCCCTTCCAGAATCTTCACCACAGGCATTCGGCTAAGCGTGGTTTGTTCCTCTGAACATAAATAATTCAATATCCATCCTAATACACTCTTCAAAACAGAGGGAAGCACAAAGGCAGGCTTCGGGAGGTGGGGAGACAGACCGGGGACACCAATTCTCAGGAGAAAACAGCGGCACTGTGAAACCCTGGTTTGCATCAGAGGCCGCCTCCATGACAAGGCAGACACAGGACTACTCTTGAAACAAAACCAGAAAGGCAGAAAATAAAACCACTGGTCTTACTGTGTTAAAATCAAAGCAAGGACCTCATGCACGCACAAGAAACCGGGAATTTCCTGACTTGCGACTTCGCGCAGCACTTGGTCAGTCAGAAGGTGAACACAAGCCTTCTCAGGGTTCTCTTTCCCCTAACACCTGGGGTTTGCTCATGGAGCACTTTCATTCACAAGCTTTTTTTATTGTGCAGACCTGTCACTTGCCAAAGTTATTTTTGAATTGACTAAAGAATGTAAAAAACAAAACCTTTGGTATTATTTAAATCTATAAATAGTATTTCAGAATTCTAGTTTACCTGCTAACTCCGGGGCAGGAATAGCTGATTTGGGGCTTCCACATGCTTAGATTATTATTTTGTTGTGAAGACCGGAGTTCTCAGAAATCATATGCTCTTTGCTTTTTCTCATGTTTCCTGTCTTCAACACACAGGCCATCATTGGACGTTTTTGAGTGAATTATAATGAATGTGTTTGCTCATGAAGATTTTAGGTCTGCTGCAAAGTTGGAGTATAAAAGAAAATAACAAACTGGCTGTACAAAAACGAAAAAATACAGCTCTGAATGTACATCTCCTTTTTCCTGTACATACAGCCTCTGTTCATGGGGCTGCCTTCTTCAAACGCCTGGAGGCCTTGCCTTTGATAACCACCACTACAGTCCGTGCTTCTCTGGCAACTGGTCTGTTTTAACCTTCCTTACAAAAAGGAAATTCTAAAAAGGAAATTCCCTTAAATTTCCTTAAAAATTGCGGAGGTTACACAAACACTGGAGAACTCGAGTTCCTCTTTCAGATTTTCCACCTTCCACGAAGAGGTCAGGGTGACAACGCAGTCCCAGGACACTATATGTGCCCAATTTCACTCGAGATTAAGAATTAGCCGCAGGGTTTAAAACAGCAGCAAATTATATACCTGATTCTCTTTTACTTCGGTGAATTCTTATCCACCTTGGTTTAAAATAAAAATATGCCAAGAACCATAGGATCTGGGTCTGCTGTGGCTAATAGATTGTTTGCATGCTGAAAAAGAAACCAATAGCGAGATGGGGGTTTTTGCCCAACATTTAGGAAGGACAGCAAACCCAAGAATTGCTCCCTTGTCTTTAAGTACCCCAGTTCCAACCCAGCGCTTGTCCATCCTGGATGCGATGCACTATATACCATGGTCCACGGTGTATATACAGCCAGACCGTGTTGCACCGTATACAATGGGGCAGTATCCAAGGGACTTCTACACTCCATGGGATTGACTGTTCAACCCAGCTGTGGCAAAGCCACTGCACAGCACGAGTTCGCTCCATTTTAAGCGTCAGAGAAACCACACAGGAAAGATGTCCTGGACGCCTTCCCAAAGGAAACGCTTCAGACGCTGTTCGTGCCTTGTAAGACACCAGGGCATACGTTCAGGACACAAATCTGGATTGACAAGAGGGGCTTCTCCTAATGTTTGATAAGGCACGTATTCCAACCGCAGCACTTCCTAGGATTACAGTATTCGTCATTTATTTCTCCCATACTGACTCCCTGTTCTCAGAATACAGTTATACAGGGGCTTCTGCCCCTCCTTCAGCCGGCAGTGACAGAACCTGCCTCTCAGTGGTCGTATTCATGAAACTGTAGGAGCTTTGTATTTTCGAGTTTTTCTGAAAGTGGCCAGCAGGCTCAAAAAAAGTTTGCGGGGCAGAGACAACATACCTGTGTAGACAAACGTGATCATACTGATTTTTATAGGAAAGTAAATTAATTTTCTTAGGAAGCCAGATTAAAAATATGATCACAGTTTCCCACCACACAAAGCAGCTGACGAGGAATAACAATTCCATTGAAGTCCTTGGCAGAGCTTCCCAGCGAGAAGGGAGCCAAGATGTCATCCTCAGCCTGTGCACAAAACTACAGCAATTCCAGAAAAGCCACTTCCCCAACCCAGCCTCACTGAGTAACCTGAAAACTTAAAAAAAAAAAAAGTGGAAACCAAGTGATGACATTCACATTGCACGGGCAGTTCAGAGACATGAACAGTTTTTCTCCTGAGTAAGAACAAGCACAGGGAACTTCATCCCATTCGGTAGATCATCTGTCAGAATCTCTGTTGTGAGAGTTTCTACAAACGCCTTCGTACCCACAGCCCAGGAGCGCTGGGGTAACACTGGAAGCCCACCTTCCTTACCCTGAGGGCACACGGGCACACACTCAGAGGAGTAAGTTCACACACATTTCTGTAAACCTGACGTGCTGGAGGAGGGTATAACTCGACACCATCACAGCAAAAAATACTGATGTCTCAGGGAGGGAAATCTGAATCAGAGACAAACACACCGGTCCTAAGGAAGCTTCACCACAGTGCTCATTTGAAGCAGCTATTCTCATATGGGAAACCTCAGTCCGCAACTGAAAAATTTCTAAATAAACGAAACAGAAGAGCAATATTTATAAATGGAAAACATGAGGCAATTTCCAACTGCAGCGCATTTCACAGGTTCTTAGCTCTCCCAGCTTCCAGCTTTACTGGAAAGCAGGAGTTGCTTAATACCACTGAAAATATCTGACAAGCTCCTTTTAGTCTAAGTTTAGAGATATTACCCTTTTTTCCCCCAAAGCTCCAGAGCAGAAATCGATTAGTCTTTACAGTTTGGTTTTGCACGTGTTATGTATGTCTGAATCTCTTCTTGGGCAGCACCTACACTGGAACATTTAAAAGTGTCCATCGGCCAAGCTGGGAGCTTTCAGTCGATGGACACAAGGCTCTGGGGCTTCCTTGGTAGTTTCACAGCAGGTTTGCTGATCGTGTTCCGTGGGTGGGAAAAGCAGGGGGATGAAACCACACAGGGAAAAGAATGGTCAAAACACCAGGCGGAAATGAAAACTTGCCTATGGTCACGGGGTACAGCAGAGAACACGGACATTTCTCTACCATTTCTTCAGTTAGAAAAGGTGGTTGTACTCTGCCCACCTCCCCCAGATTTAAGTTAAAAAAAAAAAAGGGCCTGTGGGTGCAGCAGAGCTGTGAAGTGCCCTGTTGCAGTAGGTTCAAAGGGTAGGCTGGGCAAGTCCATGGAAGAGAAGTTCATTCAGGATTACCAAATACACACAAAAAGTCCCTGAGCCACCAACGGCTTCGTGCTGGAGAACAATTAGGGCAAAATGCCATCCATGCTGGTCCTGTGTCTATAAGACCTGCTCTTGGTCTGCACAAGCACGGGATTTTCTAGGTGCGCAACAGATTTAGATGCTACTGTGAGATAGTCTACAGTGGTAAATCTTTATCACAAATGTATCTCTCAATTAATGTAGAATAATTAAAAGGATCATTACCATATTATATGATTAAAATCAATACTAATCACTTAAACAATGGGGTTTGCTTAAAAATACAATGGAATTAGTTGTATCCTGAACTAATGTGTGGAAAAAAGGCAGAACTTCTGAATGTTTCTGTTTTGTTTTCCACCAGAGAAGGTTTTAGAGTAACTAATTTTGTGATTAGCACAATGAAAGGTGGCGTAACTTCAAAGAGATTTAGAGTGGATAAAGATCCTCCTATGAATATCTCAACAGCTCTGCCACAACGACCCGATTCGTCTGACGGGAACTCGGGCTGGGCGGCACATCTGGAGAAGCACCCGTCTGCAGGTGTCGGACCCTGTCCTCTTCTGCGAGTCTGGGTGACATGCCAGGGATCAGGATGATGGTCTAAAAATGCACAGATCTGCAAAACGTACCGTGCTAGCTTCCCCGCCCCGGCTTAACACACAATCCCTCTGACAATATCAGCAGTTGCCCAACAGTACATTTCACATACCACCATGATTTGGAAGGCATGTGCTTGCTTGGAAGAGAATTTAAATACTATCAGTTACTGTGATGGGGCTTAAGAGGAGAGTGAAGGAAGTAAACTGAGATTGAAGGTTACAAAACAGCTCTATTCATTCCTCCGTGGGGATGAATCGGTGTGAGCAAAACAACCAAAGCCCAAACACTGTTTACTTTGGGAACCAGAGCACGTCAAACTTCTCAGAGCAGAGGGAGTCACGTAAGGACACAATTGGGCTAAAGACACCACCAGCGAACTCCCGTGCATGGTGATATCACTGCATGCAGGTACGGCTGGCTGCAAGACCCTGCGAGAGGAGGGCAACAAATCACAGCCCCCAACGCAGCGGTGACTGAGAGATGCTCTGTAGTGAAGATCCACCTAGGGCCAATGCTGGAGTGACTATTAAAGGTCTTTCAGCACTCACAAACACTGCTGCTAAGGCCTCTCACATGAACTCTGTACTTAGCCAACGCTGCTGCCTGATGGTACTTGTGTGCTCTTTGTTTTCAAGCCCCTGCAGTGCACAGGAGAGATGGGGGTGACGATACGTACAGCCAGCTATGGTTAACCTTTTGGGGAGCGGGGAGAGAGGCAGTGAAGACAACTACAAACTTTCTACTCGATGCAACATTCTCCTTTGTTTGCTCTTTGGGAGAGTTATAATGCAAACCTGAGTTGATACTCGAGGAATTTTTGTTAATAGGAACACAAAGGTATTAGCAAATACAACCAGACAGACTGATTTAGTTGCAGTTCTGCAAATCCACATGAAACCCTCAATCCAGGAAACCGTTTCCCATAGGGCAGCAGGAACACATCATCTCCATGTGAACCCTCCAAGATTGGGATAAAAGCCCACAGAAATCCCCTCTAGGCAGCTACAGTCAAAAATGAGTCCTTGGCTATTTTACTGGGAGTTCAAACAGATTTGTCAGAACTGCAGCATGGAAGAGACCATCAGACCAAAGAGCCGTCTACGGGGAATTAACAGACAATCAACTCGCTTCCCAGCTGCCATTAGGTTTCTTTGCTACATTAAAATCAGATAAATATCAATCATTAATAGATTTCCCAGTCTTCCATTCTTACGATCTTGCTGCCACCCCTGAACAGTGACAGGGAACTGATGCTATATTGCTAAGACACAAAAAGTTATCAGGAATTTCCTACTGTGGAATAATACAGGGTGTATATTTAAGCACAAGAAGCTTCAGGAAAAGAATAACAAAGGCAAAACAAAAAGGCACTTTCAATTTACGAGAAAGAAAACCTCTGAAGCTTGATGTTACTCCAGAATTGTGTAAGTCAGAGGCATGGGGCTTCAGCACGAACCAAAGACACTTCAGGTTTGCACTTAACGTGAAATCCCGTGCTGAAAGTTTCGAGCAAAGCAGAAGTGGTCGAGAAGAATGGAAGTATCTCATTCTTTTACAAGAGGCAAGTTTCCTGAACAATTGTGCTGTCTGTCTGCAGCACCTGAGCTACACAACCCCAGACCCACTTCTCAAACATAAAGGAAATACAAATGGTTTGCATCTCTCTTCCTGACTAACCCGATAGAGTAGCTTTTGGTTAGAAATCAGTGACTGCAATAGATGACTGCAGAGACTGGCAGCCACGGCTGTGTGCATCACAAACTTCTCCAGTACTGCACACCAATGCCTAGGTTATTCCTTCTAACTCACTCATCGCGTCCTATTCTCCACATCTGCCATCCAGTGACGTGCAACTGTTGCTCACTGATTTAGTGCGCACCCAAGTTTCTAATATGATTGGTATCCTAAATATTTTCAGAAAAAAAATTGGTTGGGGAAACATCTAATTTTCTCCTTTCAGCTTGACCGTATGTGAAAAAAATAGTATCTGAAATGCACAGATTTATTGCCTAGTATGGGACTTCAAATACCATGTATTTGTTGTGGAAAGAAGGGTGACTCCGAGGTGTTTACCTGCCTGCCTTAGGTGCTATGGTCTGGGTAACACCTGCTCCAAATTGCTTCCTCTTTGCTTTGGAAAGTGACCTAGCCAAAGCCGTGGTCAGTGTTCGGAAAAGCTCCCTACCCTTCAAGGGACCAGGGATTTATTTTGCATCTAATTAGCATCAACCTGAAGAAAAATGATGCAATTTGGTCAGAACTAAAAATCACTAATTGCGGCTGCTCTAGCCAAGTGCTGGAAAAGGCTGGAATTCATGTCCAATGCATGGTCTGATTCTTCCACCTTTGCGAGAAGAAATAAAAACAGAGTACATGTAAAAGCAGGGGAAGTCTGGGGAAAGGCTGACTACAAACTATTATTTATCAAGTCCAGTACTCAGGCTGGATGTTTCAAGATACAAAAATTCTTTCATTTACAATTTCATATTTTTCCTTGGAAATCCAGCACTCCACCATCTGGCTACCAGGGAATCCTCAGAACTGCTCAGTGCTGCTGAACTATCTTCAGGTTCCGGCATTTTCACCTGTCCTTCAGCGTAAATCAGCCTTAAAGGGGAGATGAAACACAGACAACTCCAAAGAAAGGAGCAGCAGAAGAATAAAAGAGCAAAAGCTCCTAGTTGGGGGGGAAAAAAAAAAAACAACAGAGAACCCATACTTAAAAAATGTGTTCCTATTAGTTAAAAGAACAAGGAAAAGACTGTGGGCAAGGCCTGGCGAGGCAAGGGGAGTATCAACAAAGTGACAGCGAGCCGGGAGTCTCCCCAGAGTAGCAGCTTTGAGAATCTGGGGGGACAGAATTATGGTTCGGTTTTTTTATTTTCTTCATTTGTAACTTCTCTTACAGTTTTCTAAAACCAACCACAATCCACTCAGTTTGTGTTACTTTATATACTCTGCCTCCCTCCCTTCATATAGCACTAAGAGCTACCCAAACGAAACGGAGATTTCTCCTCCAACAGTTAATTAAACGAGTGCTACCCTTTAACAATTCTTCTGCACGCTTTCAACAGAAAACACCCCCAGTGGTGACGGTTCCAAACTCCATTTGAGGGCTGGAATCCCTGTCAGGGTGAAAGTCTCCTCAGCAGGTACCACATCAAGACTGCCTGGACTCCAGACTAATTACAAAAGATGAAATTAATTTCCAAAAGCTGTTTGTTTTTCTCCTTCCAAAGGATTCAGGTCTCACATTGCACAAACAAAATTACAAGCTGAGCTTACAAACGCCTGCCGCAGCATTCTGAAGAGAACCGAAGTCAAATTTGTTCCATGTCGTGGGCCTAAGAACTTAATGACAATTAATTTCAGAACTGCTCTTTCCCAAAGGCTTCCTGGAGGTTCCTGTAACGCAGCTTCACCCTCCCAAGCGTTAGCTGTTATTGTCATTCCTGTACAACTACAAAGAAACAGAAAACCAAATTGAAGTTCGAGACAGAGCTTCCCCGAGCACTCAGTTTAACGGCACAACACAAAGTGCGGATCCTAACACCCAATGTATGGTACTGGAGCTTCAGGCAAGGTTTTGATAAAGGGACAGTCTGAGGTCATTCCTCCTAGTGACACACAAGAGCAAACACGACTTTCCCTGCGCAGCACCAGTTCTATGACTAATTTATAAAACCCTGGTTTTCTTTATTGCAAACCCCAGCTGATAACCAAACCAACTCTGCTTTGCGGCTCCATTCCAGCTGTGAGCAAACACGTTCACTGGAAAACTTAACACTTCCTCAAACTAACGGCTTCTTATTCCCAAGGAAAAACAGTTTGGGAGACTGAAAACACCAGACAAGCAAAACCGATGCAGCCTTTAAAAAGAGATCTGCCCCTGCCAGTCAGGATTCTGGAGCCGCCTCTGGATCACCAGTGCCCAGCGGGTTTCCAGATCCCCTTTCCCGGCTCCTTCGGCAGAACGCCTGTCTGCCACGCTGGGGAACAGGAAACAGCTCTCCCTCCGTCCTTGGGGAGTAACTCACCTATCTGTCTGGCGGTACAACACCATCGCAGCGGGGCTGAGAAACTCGAACAGAGCACTGCTGAGGCTAGCAACAGTTTCTACGTTATTAATCCAATCAGACAGGTTTGTGCCTGTCATCTCTGCCCAGATCTGAACTCCTGTTGCCCAAGAGAATAGAAATTGGTGATGCAGGAAGAAATGCTTAACTGTACAGTGTTATTTGCTTGTGGCTTAGCAAGCAGTTAACCACAAATATGATGCTCTGCCAAGATGTCCTCCTACAACAAAGGAACTTAGGAAAAAAAAAAAACGAGAGAACACAAAAACAATCAGTAATTGGCAGAATTTGGACGGATTGCTGTTTACCTACTACTCATTCTCAAAATAGAATCTAGTGTTTTTACAGGTTTTTAGGACTGAATTCAATGCAGAGACCTTTCCTGCTTGCCCTAACATACCGTTACAACCAGCTTGCCAATGGCAGTACCTATTTATCTCTGTCACTGAGATACTCTGGTGTGGGTCAAGGCTCAGAAGTACACTCAACTATTAAAAGTATCTTTTTCACGGCAGAAAGAAATGTACTTCTGGACACACTGACCTGTTATTTCATTTTCTTTAGAGCACACTGCTCGAACGGAGCGCAGCGTGCTGGGAGCCTGTACCACATGTCAGCACACCGACACGAGGAGAGCTTGAAGACAGCCAACAGAGCAAAGGCGGGGCAGTGTCTAAGGAGGATCGCTAAGGGGAAGGACATTCTAGGTACAAAATCTGGCTATAAAAGAAAGAGACCCCATTTCTAAACCTAGCAACATTTACCTGGTACAGACGGGGATTAGCAAAGGGGGTCTCTGTTTGGTTCCAGCTTCCTAATCATGAAACCTTCCTGACACACGTGGATACAGTCACACATCCTGACATTTGGCACTAACTTATCCCAGAAGAGTGTCAAGAAGATAAACACAGGAATGTTTGTGAAAAACTTACAGATATTCATATTAAACAACAGTAAACCACCTTATCCGGGCACTACACGAAGAGGATGGTGTACACTGTATTCCTTGCATCATTTCAAATCGAACCTGGACAAAATGCATAAAAATTGAATAAAAAAAAATCCCTACTGTTACAGTTGTAACTGAGACATTTGTGGGATGTCCTGTTGTCAAAAAGAAAAGAAAAAAGAAAATGTTTGTATTTTAAACACGAGCCACAGCTGCCTCAGAAATGCGAGATCTCTTTTAGTCCCCTGAAGCACGGTGGGAGGTCACTGCTGTTCCATTCTGTGCTTAAGAAAATAACTTCACGGCACCAGCTATTAAAGGACGGTGTGCACGCAGTACAGACATAACCTGTCCAAGATAACTGAGGAAGAATAAAAGACCCCATGCATGTAAAAATGAGAACCCCCCCCAGCTCTAACCATCTCCTTTAACAGCCAGTTGCGCAGAGCACGCTGCTGGTGCAAGGCGCAGTGCAGTGTGCCCATCAATCCACAACACCCCTACGTTCCCGACACTAAAGGGAGTCAGCTGTAGGACCTCATTAGATATTAATTAACAAAAACCAGGGAGTTGCCTTGGTGAACAGTAAACAACATTCCAGCTGCACAGCGTCTGATGTAACATGGGTGGTTGCACATAGGCTCTACCAGCAAACTGTTAAACAAAATATGCTGAACAGATTGGTAGAGGAACAAAAATAGCACGCTAGACTTCCAGGGTAAATCTATCCCTTTTCCGAGCATTTTAAGTGTGCTCAGTCGTATATGGAAAGTACTCGGCGATGCCAGTTGCATTGCCAAGATCATTCACTGCTAGGGACTAGTGGTTCTATTTCAGGGTATTTCTGTTTTCATTCTGCTGTAGTATATGAAATTTAAGAAAGGAAAATACAACTTAGCATTTGTGTGTTGAAAAGAGACTAAAAGCCTTCAGTACACAGAGCTGAAATGATAAAGTACAAGAGATTTCCTCGTATCACATGCCTCGGTGTGGGCAAGGCATACCTCCACCTACAATACTGACTCAAATTCTTTGCTTTCTGGCCCGGTACTGACTGCCCTACACTGCTCTAAATTCTGCTGCATCCCAAAGGGCTGCACGTGGGCAATACTTGTCAGAGCGCAGCAAACTCACACCGTCACTCCGCATGCCATCCCTTTACCGCGTAGCAGTGAGACAGGAACTTCATCTAGCTTTATACCTGCTCACCATGACCTCCGGCCAGAGCAACCCCTAGCTACCAACACATCCGTAAGACCTCACCCTTCCACGCTGCTGGAGAAGCATGATGGGACTAACTGAAAAACCTAATTTAGAGGGGAAGCAAGTGGTGTTAACATTGCTTCTGTTATGGATTCAGAGCTAGAATGGAAGAACAGTAGCTCAAGGGTGAGAGCCCCTGGCGTCCATACCGCCGCGATAAACAGGGTATCACCAATGACATTGCGTAACGTGGGCAACAAACCCAACAGCTTCAGCCCGGAGGGACCTTTGTGACCTCAAGGGCTGAGCCAGCTGAGGCCTTGGGATGCTCAGACCAGACTGTTGGAGGATCTCCTGCTCTAAGGAGGGTAGCAGAGCAGCAGACTGCAGGATCTCCACTGTGGGAAGCGCTCAAGACAAAGGCCCCGATACGCACACCCTGAGCTAGTGCTGGGGGCAGCCCCGTGCCAAGCAGGAGGCTGGGCTGGGTGACTCAGAGCTCCTTTCCAGCAATGAGCTCCACGACTCTCACATGAAATCTGCCACTTATTCGCAAATGACTATTCTACAAAACCACTGTAGCCATCACAGGTTAAGGAATTTGATATATTTTATAAAGTGACATGATCTCTAAAGGTTTAACGTAACATTAGAAAAAATCTATAAAGAAATTCATAGTACTGAGAAATATTGAGCCCTGTTACTGCTGAGACAGACACTCTAGATAAAAACCATCACGGAAGGGCAAAAAGGTTGTTGAATTAGATGTAATCCAGGTTCTGACAAATGCAACATAACAGAATGTTTTGCTTTTGCTGTTGCAGAAAAATCCTGAAGTTTTCGCTCCTTTTTATAAATGGAAGCAATTAATTGTAAAGAGAAAGAATATTAAATGAAATGTAAAATAGACATTTTTGAATGATATTTAAAAAGTTAATGCTAAAATGCTTTAAAATAAAGAGAACAAAGGCACTGGAATTGTAGGCAACACTAAATAACTGCTCTGGCCATGCACTGTGTACCCGACAATTAAAAGGGCCATTAGAACCTCCTTGATTGAACAGCGTCTAAACTTTCAACGAGGCTTCCTTTGTCATGATGTACATTCATCAGCCAACCCTCCCTGCAGTTTCTATGTCAACTGCAGGAAAATCTCATACCTGATGTGCAAAAAACCAGAGGCTGGCATCTTGAAAATGGAACACATTTTCAGAGATGTGTGAAGAGCTAAAAACAAATGGTCAAAACAGAGACCAGAAAACAGACGGAACATAAGGGGAAAGAAAGGCAGTAAGAGAAACTTAAGTGGTAGGTAAGTGTGCAAGAACAAGAGGTACCAACTGAAAACAGCAGGGTTTGAGGTGACGGGGAGGTACACAGTCCTTGCTGCAGCTACTACAGAAACACAGCCAATCTTTGAGCAGTGGAATAAATTAGGAAGATCACTGTGTAATTACTCACACGCCATCTAACCATCTTGCAGAGGAAAAGAAAAAAAAAATATCTGGGAAGCTGACCAAAACCATGATCTGAAGGAGTTACCTCCACAAAATGTCCCAGAAAGTCCTGCTTGCCCTAGAGAGGAGGGCTGGGGAAGAGCCGCGGGCTGCCACCGCTGCTGCCGAGGGACATGCAGCCTCCCAGGACAGACAGACGCTGCGCGGCTCTTCGGGTTCCTGACCAAGGCAACCCCGAAGAGAGGAAAAGGGAAGGGAAGCAGGCAGCGGCCACGCTGGAGAGCCGAAGCGCTTTGCACGCAGCGCTTAACATATGGAATAAACAGCGCTGAGGCAACACAAGGGACCAATTAGCCTGCACGGTTTTGTAAATATCCTGGACAAACACCAGGAGAGCAGAACACTGAGGAAGACTCTGACTAATCCCGGGCAGGGAAGGGGCCTAGATGGCCCTTCTGGCCTCCTGCTGTCCTCACGTGCCCTGTGTTTCTATCTGAGCGCTCGCATTACCCAGCGTATAGGCTATTCGAGGTCAGGGAAGCGTTGCAGCAGCGCAGCCGCCTCCAGCAAGCAGTGCTTGACATCACCAAACTGCACAGCGGAGCACAGCCCTGCACTGGCTCCAGCAGCAAATATCTGCGAGCAGAATTGTCTCGCTCTATTTGTACAGGTTTTTCCACTGCACTGGGGCCTCTGCAACTTTGCTACCAACAGAGTTTATCCACTGAAATTGTTAAACAGCTGAAGTCTCCTCCTCCTGCATTTTCCACGGCCCCTCACCAGAAACCAGCTCAAACAATTTAGTTTAAAAATCCAATGAAAAAGGATCTATATTTTTGTATTCGGAAGATTCAGTTCTTGCCAAATTTAACTTGTCTTCCTCTGTGGGCTGTTTGACACATCCTGCATGCACATACGAAATAGCGCATGTGAAATCTGCAATTTAAATTCTATAATATTCGTTGTTGACACATATGTACATTTTCCAAGCTACACAAAAAATTCCCAATTATTTTCTGTTAACACCTTGGCTACATGATTTGTAGAAATCACAAAGGAAAAGAATGGTTTATAAACCCACTGAAATGAAAAGTTTTCAAACACCCCACGTCATGTTTGATATCTGTCTTAATAAGCATTTCCAGTATCTTAGCTAGGTGTGTCACTAACTGCACCACCCCCAGCAAACCGGAACGACGCAAAGCAGCTGTGCCTCGCAGGGTGCACCAGAGCTTTGGCTCAATCATCCCGACCAAAGACCTGTTGGAGCACACAAGTTCCTTCCTATCCAAGTGCTCGGGGTTTCCCCCAATGAAAACCAGGGTGGGAAGTGGGACGTGGAACATCCAGGTCTTCTCTTGACACCAGTTTTGAATTTGACCGGGGTGCAGACCTCGGCGATGGGTCCCACAGTTTGGCCTGTGACAACTCGAAGACAGCCAAAGAATTCGCTGATTTGCAGCCAAAGAGAGCAGGGAGCAGCAACAGTCATCTGAGGTACAAAAGACTGTGGGTACAAGAATACTTCTTGACTGACAAAAAGAAAAGCTTCTTTAAACATACAAGGAAAGCGCAACTCCTTGGACGTAAGGTGGTCCATAGGCCAACTCTAACTATCTCAGGGTGCTTCTTCCCAGTTGCAGATTCATCAGGTCCCACTAGTCCTCAAGAAGTGCTGGCTGCAGAACAATGAATGAGCAAACCGTAAAGGGCTTGCTCACAGCCCTGCTCTGCCCAATTGTGTTTCTGGCTGTTTCTGCCTCCTACAAGGATTAGTTCACACGTTTTCCAAAAAGCAAACCTATAAAATATAGCAACGCGATTCCATCTAAAAAACGACTCTAGGTTGCCCACAATCTGCACTTTCATTAAAGAAAGCTGAAGTACAGAGTAGTTACAGGGTACCTGTGTTGGGCTGTGATTTGTAAAGGGGACTCTCCAGAGGAGAGCGCCTAGAAAAGCAGTTCTCCGTATTTCTGAAGGTGAATCTGCTGTCTAGGAAAAGGTGATTCAACAAAAACTCACATTTTCAAACACATCTCTTCTATGTATTCTCCAGGTAGGTCTAGTGTGCAAGCACTGAAAGGAAATCGGGTTTCAGCTAACGTTCACGCGAGCTGGGTAGCTTGTGTACTTCAGAAGCAGGACGAACTGCAACTGCCCTGCATGCCCTAAACGCACTCAGCAACACAATGGATCCCATTCTTGACAACAGCGAGGGAAAAGGAAACCCCCAGAAACGCAGCAGTCATGTTGTAAGAAACACCCAAACTTATTTTGGGGAAACGGCAGATTCCTACAACAGATAATTAAGGAAATATTAAAGCTCATTATGTTTAAAGGCAGGAAAGAAGTGGGCAGGAAGTGAAGAAAAATGAGAGGTGTTACCAAGTACGGCTGGGGAGTCAGGAAGCTTACGGGAAAAAGGCAGGTCAGCAGGGGAAAAAGCCTTCTTAGGAATGGCAAAGGATGTGCTTCAGTCCGTTCTTCTGAGCACACCGACACCACGGCCAAGATCCCTCCGCTTGCGGCATCCCTCCGGCCTGTCAGATGCCCTGCGGGGCTGTTCCTCTGCCATCCTCCTCCATCCGCACTCCCGTGCCACCACGTTCCCTGCTGAAACGCCAGCAACAGGAAGGTGGTTCCTACCTACTGAACGAGACCATCTGGAAGCAAGCGTTAAACAGTAGCTGACTTTCTGTGAACTGTTTTAAATAATAAAACAGGAGAAGCCCGAAGACAGAACACTGTAACATGCAGCTTGCAATCTGAGTGAAGTGCTCCAAGAGCAAATGACTTAGTCACCATACTCAGGAAGCAAGCCACGTCCCCCAGTCGCCCAACCTGGCTTCAGCGGAGAGTGCTCTGCTGAGAGACGCTATCACGGGCTGTAGTGGTGGGTTTGGATTTACATCAGGAACTGGGAAAAACACCCGTGCAGCAGCAGCGGCGGGCCCAGAGTGTACTCTAGGAAATCTGGGTTTTCATGACTCTGGAGTCAATGTGCCTTTCTATACTCACTGCATTTGCTGCCAAGACAAATTCTAACTAACCTGTCATCACTGTGTGCCCGTTTTGGTAATTAATACCCAGTTACAACAGATACAGTTGAACAGCTAAAGCTCAACTTCGAGCTTAAAGGAAAGCCCGCCATGACCTGCTCCTGTGGTTACATTTAAGGATAAATTGGCAGAAGTCTCAGATTTGTCAGATAATTTTTAGGTTTGATGGAGCCAGTAACTTCAAAGCAATTTTCTAGTATTTCATTCCAAAGGGACAGTCCGTGGAATTAAGCACGTTTAACAGAGAAACTACTGCTTCAGTTGTGATGTTTTCCAGCAGCTCTGTGTTTGACTGTTGTTATTTTTTGAAGCAGTATTTAACAGCAGCACATTATCCTTCAAACCACTATTAAGTTAGCCCTAGACAAATTCCAAGTTGAGTTTCACTATGGATAAATTTTACAATTCAGGTAGGGTCTAATTTATTCACTGCATTTTCAAGAAACACCTAGTAAGGAATTTTTCAGGTTAACATTTAATCTCAGTTGCCAAATCCCCCTGCTTGCTCTATGACTGCCATATCACAAGCCATCATCATCATCATGGCTTGGCTTCGCGAACGAAGATCTGGGAAGGGCTTTTCCCACGCTCACTGCAAGCGATGAGTGCACCCTTCGGCCCTGCGCGGTGGGTTTTTTAGGTGAGGCGCAGCGTGCGCGGAACTGGCTCCACCCTTTACACCTGAGGTTCATCTGCCAGGGCCTGGCGAGCTTGGACAGTGACAGCGAAGTCCTCAGGTCGTAGGTTTGGTTAGAGTGTCCTTCTCTTAGACGGATGAGCCTTACCGGGCTAAACGAGCTCCATCTGCCCAGGTTTGGGGTCAGAGTTGTCCTTCTCCTAGGATGGTGCCCGAAGGCTAGTGAGCCCATCCTGCCCCTGGACACACTGTGTCTGCCCCTTCAGCTGAGACCTGGCTGGCCTGGGAGACCCCACCGGAGGCACATGCCACCACCAGCACAGCTCTCAACCTCACAAGGGCACACAAGCTCCTTCCCCACGGCAAGGGGGTGCCCGTGAAAGAGTCGCTGCTCTGCCTCCAGACATCACAGACCCAGGCATGGGGTGGCCAGGGCCTGCCAAGAACGGGAGTCCTGGAGGTCCACAAGCCATAAAATAAAAAAAAGATGACACTTATTTCAAATTCCTCTGGTCAGCCTGACTAATCTTACGGAAAATATTTCAACGAGTTCCAGCTGGCCCTACGGCTGGTCCGCACAGCTCTTTAGATCAAAAGGTCCTACGTAAAAACCCCTAAAGATTCCTATGAATTCTCTAGGGATGAACCCCCTGCCACAGCAACGGACACCGTTCAGCACTAACACAGACTGATTCTGTTCAGGCGGCTGCCTTTCTCCTGCAGAAACATCTCAGGAAGGGAAGATGGAATAGGCTTTGGGTGCTCTAATAATTTGGGGAAATATCCGAGAAAGAACTTCAGTACTGCACCAGGGATGGCGAGAAAATACCCTGCAACACCACCACAGGCAACAGAACAGTCAAAACCACTTGAGGTATCAAAAGAAAAGCGAGAGTTTCTGTACAACTAAAATAAATCAGTAGCAAAGTAAACACAACCTCAGAAAATACTTGGAAAAAACCAATCCCTACTCAAATATAGGAGCAGATTTCAAAAGCACAAAGTAGTGGCCCAGCTCGTAACTGAGATGACAGCAATTTGCTATGTCATCGCCAGAAACAGTTTTGGCTAATTAGAATCGCTGCTGACACTCTTGCTGTACAAAGACACAAGTCCAAACATATGGGAAAGAGCAAAGAACCAACACCACCTTTATGAATAATACTGTCTGATGTCCTACAGAACACTGCCGTGTTCCCGTTCTTCTTCATTGTCGCTCTTTGCAGGAGGGTAAACGCGCCAAGCAGCAATGACCCCATGTGAAAATGCTGAGGAGGATGTTCTGGGAGTGGGCAGCGTTACAGCAGTACGTGGAAATAGGGATTATTACAGTGAAATGCAATGTGCTTATAGCACAGACAACATGAGGTGAAACAGAGGTGTACGTTTAATTAGGGTAGGCTCAAAAGAACTATGTACACGAGCGAAAAAATGCAACCCCTTAATGGAAAGACTTGTGTCTGAAGGATACAAACGTGTTTAAAACTACTTTCTGTAGACCCTTCCACTGAGGTCATAAGCATGGATAGGAAGGGAGCTGGAGAGGGCTGTCTTGGATCACACTTCCATTTTCTTTTGTAATTTCTTATTAGTTCAATTTTCTATATGTATTTTCCTACTGTACAAGAAAATCTTTCAAGGGGTGAAGTCCTTGATATATCATATCAAAATAGTTCCTGCACCCTCAAGTTGCAGCACCTCAGGCATACAGGCTGACACTGCCTCTACCTGACAAAACCTCCAGGCAGACACAAACCCTTCCCAACGCCCAGCTCTGAGACCCGAGGCAATGCTGAGCTCTGGAGCACCCCCAAAGGGTACACCAGACCACAACCTGCCCCTTATCTCTGAGACAGAGGAACTGGTACCTCACTGCCTAGCAACAAAAGCAGTCCCACCCCACTGCCTCAAGTATTCCAGACCTCAGTGATTAGCTCTAATTACCCAGTCTCTTAACTCAGAAGAAAATCTTCTTAAAAATCTCACTAATCGAACCATTTAAGGACAGCATTAACATAACCAGCATTAAAGCACCATTTAGATGATGGACACGTAATCTCAGATCTTCTAAACTATCTTCGCTAATTGTTCTGTGTCAGCTTCATGGAAAAATGGAACAGCCGGTACAGTGGAACACCCGGGACAGAAAGGTGAACCGTCCTGACTGTCAACCCCTTCTAGACCAATCTCTCCTGAAGCTGTCAACCGGCCATCGGGAGGTGGCTGCAGCCATGATGCTGAGGACACGGGAAGAGATGCAGCGCAGAGCCAGACTAGAAGTCAGGTTACAGCGCTGGCTGCAGTTCCAGAGGGTGAGACGATAGGGTCATGGCACAGACAGCAGGCAGGAGATGGCACTGACTCACTGAGCAGGCCCTGCCTGGAGGCATGACCAGGCTGGGCTTAAGGGAAGAGAAAGCCCTGCAAAGCAACAGTCATCCCCTGCTTCCCACACTGCAAAGACGCTCCGGGACTTGAGGAAGTCATGGACTGACTTGGCTGTTTCCTCACAATTCTACCGAAATCACCAACTCGGATCAAAAAGCACGTTCTGATATGCCACGCAAGACCTCCTTGCTTCTGTCTACTGCACAGACAGACCTATGAAAAGGTCTAAACGTGACTGCTCGTTTAGAGACCGTGCATTCGTACCATTCTGGAACAGCAGCCTTCGGCTGGGGACGTGCGCTCAGCGGTACGGCACGCCAGCGTGAAGGGCCAAGCCCTGCACGACAGCCCTGCACCGCAAACGCAGCGGGAGGCACTAAATGCAAGATACTCTATGGTTTTCCTCCTCCAACTTGCAGCAGAGAGAACAGGTAAAATCAGGAAACACCTTAAAGCAAATACACATGTTTAATTTTCTGGGTTTTTTCTTCCCATCAATGAAAAACATACAGAAATATTCGAAGTCTAAGAGTTCAGACCAGGTTCTTGTTATTGTCCCCTGCCCATACGAGAAGGTTAACCGCAGTCACAGAACTGTGCATACCACCCTCAGTCACGAAGAACCCTCTGGCACAGCTCCCAGACCAGTAAAAAACGACCACTTCAATCCCCAAAGCATGGAGCCTGATCCGTTTCAGCAAAACAAGTTCCACTGACAGCTGGTTTCCTTAGCATATTCACGTCCGCCTATTTATCAGAGAAAAACCCTCCAGGACACCAGTGTTTATTGCAGGATTATTTCTGTGAATCCAGGGAACAGAGCATTCGCTGAGCCACAGCGCTTCTACCCTTACGCCTTTTTTCCTTAAAACGTGAACCAAGATGAACCCATTTTTATTTTCTTTAGCATGGACAGCCGTGAAGGAAGAACCCCCCCATATATTAAATGTTCTCTTCCTTTCATTTTTTTCAAAGCCTCACTTTTGATCCGCAGCCCTGCGTAGCATTCTGACACCCATTTGGAGCATTAAGATAGCAATTAGCTGTTCAGCCTCACACTTGGGTTTGGGGTCTGGTGATTTTTCACAAATGGAAACCACATCAGATTTTGAGCAGGCAAGATGCTTTCTACCAGCAGGTTTAGAGACACTACCAATAACCCATGGAAATGCGACATCAAGAGAAAATACCGCAGCAGCTCCCTGTTGTGCAGAGGGTGCAGAAGCAGCCTCAGGACATGCCTGCGCCTGCCCAGCAGCGAGTGAGGGGCCTCAGGTCCGGACACTGCCCAGCTCAGGTGCTGACAAGCACCGTCCTCTCGAGCCGGGTGGTCAGTCTGGAGGGTTTCCCAGCTTACCACTTCCTCCAGAGTGTGCAGAAACCTGTTTGTATGACGCTACCATTATGACAGCAGTTTTTAAACAAAACACGTATCCCAAACACCCCACACTTCATTTTAACCATCACATTTTTGAAATCACTGAAAGTGACTGTAACTGGCATCCATCTGCTTATTGAGCTAGTGCGAAAAGAATAAGAATTCTTAAAATTACAAAATGAAAGCTTAAGCGATCAACTTCAAATTAGAGAAACCAAGTACAAATTGCTGTTCGTGTGTTTTGAACAATTAGTGTTTAAAGGAGTCTTTTAAAATTAGCAAGTTTTAATGAAAGAATTAAATGAGGTATAGTTATGAATAATTATTGCTGAGATTTTCATACGCTAACACGGATTCTTCCCATCCCTAAGTGAGTGGTGGTTTTCTTACTGCCAGACCTGGACTCGGCTCTCCTGCAGCCAGACACCACACCATGCGGGTCCATGGAACACTGACACCATCTTGAATGAGCCTCAACTGCTCCACTGCGTCTTTACTCCCTGTTTTAACACGCGAGCTTCTCCAAGCCAGCTGTTGTCCTAGCCCCAAACCCTAAAAAGTGCCCATTGCCCTCGTTGTGCCAATGGCTCTTCCAGCGCCGAAGACCAAGGGTGGTCAAAGCCTTACTAGTATTGTGTTTGTCATCCACCTAAACCCAGAGCAAATGCGCTTTCCAGTAACCCTTCAAGCAGAAACTCTGCACTCCTACTGCTCAGGCTCAGCTTCGCTGACGAAAGCTGTGGGTACGTATCATTTTTGGAAAATGCAATGTGGGAACGCATGTTTGTATGGCAGAGCACAAAAGCAACAAAACCTCTTGGGAAAGGAGGAGATCACTCACGTTACACCACCAGGCCCTTTGCTCTCATTTCTCTACAAAGCTGAAATGCCTCTATCTGAAAATATTTTTTCACAGATTGGGAAAAGGCTACTCCAGTTTGCTTGTTCTTCCTACAGTGAATGGAGTTTACTATTAGCAAAATAATTGTGGAAATCTGGTATTTTTCCTGTTTCGTTGGGCACTTTGGAATGTTATGTTGGGAACTGTCAGCTGCTCCTTACTCCATCTCAAAATCTGCCGCATAAAAAAACCCCACTGTGAATTTGCTTACATGGCTTTTGTAGATGCAATTACTGTTAGCAGCAGGGACAAACTTTTATAAGCAGAACACAATTCACATGTAACATGCCATGGCCTCAAGTCATTAAACTAATCCTCAGGGCTCCTTGAGGCTTTTTGTACTTTTGGCAAAAAGTATAAAGAAGTACGCGCTGCTGCCTTGGTTCCCAGACTCTGGAAAGTTCAATATCTAGACTGACCGCCCCTGCTAAGAGAGCAGAGACTGGTTTGGGGAGAGAACAAGAGACAACTCTATCTTTGCTATCACAGCGCGATCAAACAAACATCGAAAACATAGCCACACGGTTTTTCACAGCACATGAAAGCAGCCAGTAGAATAAAGGAAGGTGCACCAGCTCACATGCAGCTCTGGAATTACGGGTTACCAGTATCAAGACACTGCGATGAACACCTTAGAGACGCACGAGGACGGATGGAGTTAGATCTCAACTCTGATACACAGAATACATCAGACATGGACTACCGCCATGCAAATGCCTTCCTGCTATATTGCTGGACATCACACATCTAAAACCAGATATTCTCTAGGGACTGACAGAAAATGCAACACTTGTAGGAAGACAAAACGTTCCTTTGTATTGCTATTCCTCTTGGTATCAAGAGGTTATCATCCTCCTAAAGATACTACTGCAAGTGGGAAAAGAAGCCACGTATTCATCAGCACGTGGGTCACTTCCACAAACACGCCTGGGGGTCTGAAATACACTTAAGGATCAACATGCGACTGGAGCTGAAACTACTCTGGAACCTAGTGACAGCCCATTTGCTTTTAACAGCAGCTGAGCAGAAGCATCTTTTGGAATGGGAAAGGATTATTACATGTTTGACCACAATTATTCCCTCAACTAATGTTAACAAAAGGCAGTGAATTGATAAAACCCATGGAAATGTAACAGCTGCTAAACCTATTGTGTGTGTGCTGGCACGGGCACAGGTAACCTACATTTTCTTAACTCAAGTATCGGAGAAGTCTTACGCCTTTATCTGAATCAAATCTTGGGGTTTTTTTTTCAAATCACATCCAAGTTTATCCAGACCAATGCCCTGCTGAGCAAAATGTCAAGATACCATGTTCCTTCACGCACAGAAAATTTATAAGCAAGTGGTTATAAACCTGTGGTAGTCAGGATTTCCCCACCTTCTCTCCCCAGAAGTGTCAGCACCAGTTCAGAGGAGAGTCACTGCAGCAGTAAGCACAAAAAGCGTCACTGAAATGCTGTTAGAGCGGCTGACTGTTCTCTACCTGGACAGTTTAGTGCTGTGACTTCTGTCAGACAGCCAGTCTAAGTCCGGGATACCGAGGTATCTAGTAAACAGATAAAAATCTGCCAACTGCTAAACAATTCAGTAGGGTTCAACCATCTTAAAACTAACTATTCAGCTATTCTCCTGAAAAAGGTCATTTACTATGGCGGCAAATTCCTAAACCATGCTTAATAAAGCCCTTTAGCTTCTACAACACCACTTTACTCAAATGTATTATGTTCATACAGTGAACTTACCTTCCCAAAAGGTAAAGAAATTAAGGATTCCCCCTCCCAAAAGGCTATCAGTATGCTGTAATGTAAGAGGCGCTCAAAATAAAAAAATACCCTGCTACAGGAAAACACAGCATAGTTTTCACAGATTATGATGCTACATGAACACCCCATGCAGCCAGTGCTGGTTTCTCTTCACCCACACGCGGTGCAGCCACAGGTACAGAACTCGCCGAGAGGGGACCTGTCCTTTCCCCCCCACTCACACATTGCAGTAATCACCACAACTTTAAGCCATTTCCAGCAATAGCATGTTATCACCTACCGACATTTCTCACACGGTATCAGGAAAACATTGAAAACCTCAGACGTGAAGTAGAATAAACACCCCAGAGAAAAATCTGTCTCACTCACTGTTCAATACGCGGAGAGAGGTACAGCTTAGGAAAAACCTGAGTAGCTTCTGCGTCCTCAAAGCTAACGGAGAGGAGGGCAACATCTTCACCAGGATCTTCATTCACATCCTGCACATAAAAAATAGTAAATATAAAATGGCAGATATCAAACTGTACTTACAAGCTTAAGAAAATAACTAATAAGCCAAATACCAATTTATTTAGGAGGGCACTTAAGCGAGCAAGCTAAAGCGTAACCATTGAAAGACACGATGTAAATTTATTCTTTCTTACTGTATTAATACTTAAAGATGCTCTGTTGTGCTTAATTTCCTTTAAAGTATCAAAATGAAATAGCTGGTCTCGCAAGGGGACAGTAGTGTAGCTCTTCGATTAGCTGAACTACAGATTTCAGCAAAGATGCAGATTTCACGTTTAAGAGTTCTTGGTTTAACACTATCATCAGATGCAAATGCCAAAGAATTTTTTAAAAGGTTATAATATCTCTGAGTTGTGACAGCAGATGTTGTATTTGTTATTTTTCATAGTATATGGTCCAAAACTTCTGCTGTACTCAACTCCTGCTTGTCTCGTGGATGAAATAGCTTTTGCAATCGGAGGTTTGTATCTCGAAGTCATTGTCCCCACGCTGCCTGCACGTAAATCCCATGGTGCTGCTTTCAGCAGTCCACACGCTCTAGTAAAGAAAAAACCGCCATGCTGAATACCCCAGCAGCCAGCGCGTTTGCAGCTGAGGCTTTCTCTGTATCAGAACAATCGGTTACAGTCTTGGGATCAGCTAGAACAAACCATTTCTGGTTAGGACCTGACATCTCTCCAATTCATAAATCACATGCTGCACGAGCGTGTCCTTCTTCCACATACCACCTCGCTTCAGCCCGCGACCTCTAGTTAGAAAGCCAAGAGTTAGCAGCGCTGTCACCTTCATGGACAGCCGGTAACACGGTGCCACAGGCTGCTCACAAAGCTCTTTAACGTGTTTGTGCACATGTACTCAGCAGCTTGCCAAGATGCGTTTGTTTTCATCCATTTTGGAAAAACAGGAGAGGAAACAGATAAGCCCACAGATACGTGCTTGAAGCAGGGTCAGCACGGTGCAGTGTGCCCTGGTGTGCTCTGCCCTCCAGCAGCTGCGAGGAAGGGACATGCCAACCACTTGAACGCTGTTAGGAGACCCTGCCCATCTGGGGAGAAAACCCAAAAGTGGCTGCTGGGCTGCAGGAAGACGATCCTGTGCCGCTTGAAAGTTTGGCAGGACTGAAACTGTTAACGTCCAGAGGGACTAGTGGCATACCAGCTCTTACGTGCAGCACATGGCGTGCCAAGAAACTTAGTGATAAGCTGCTGGGAAGAACGGGTCTTAAAAAAGCCTAATTATCTTAGATGAAAAATGAGACAACACTGTCAGTGTTTTCTTCAATTCTGCCTTGGTGTGCGGCTCACCGACAGCTGGCAGTGAAGTGCGCTCTCAGAAACGCCCGTGAAACAAACGGTCACGAGCACCCTGAGCTGGCAGCCCCAGCACGGGTAAGCCTGGAGCTGCGGGACAACGCTCCACACCAGTGGCGAAGACTAAAGCAGCTGCAGTCCTGGTGGGCTCCCGGCAGGCTGCAGGTGGGATTGTTTGACACGGTTGCCTGTAACAGCAAGGGGCAGGGCAGGATCTCGAGACCCACAGCGCTCCCCTCAGCACTGCATTTCCAAGGGGTGCTATCAGCCGCAGGGGAAGAACCAGCAGAGATTACAAAACTCTCTTCAGCAAGACCAGCAACTACAAAAAAATACCCAAGAGAGCAATTCCCCCCACCCCGCCCCTTTCCCCAGTATTTCATGTATTTTTTGCCATCAAAGAAAAAACGTAAATAAGGAACAGCTTTCACTCCTGAAGCTGAGAAGGGCATTAACTGGCTTTTTCCAATTAATTTGCTAATTGTCAATCAGATGAAAAGAACTATTAAGACAGATTAAGCAGTAATGCTAATGATTAAAAAGGTTTTATTTTAATGGGCACTCTTCAAGAGATGACAAGCACAGATAATACATTCACTTGTGTACGTATACAGCTCTTCGAGACCATATTCCTTTGTCGGTAATTCTTTTCAAATAATCCAGTTTTACAGAAAGAACCCACGTGCATTTTACAAGTTACACGGACAAACCCAGCCATATCCAATCGCGTGTTAGCGCTGAAGGTGATGCGCACGCAGGCTAACACCAGGCACGAGGCCAGCTCCTAGAACACCATCTGGGAGCACATGGATGAAGGAAAATCAAAATGAGAGAAAAAACCAAACCACCCCAGACCAGGTTAGACCACCACCACAACGTCCAGTAACCCACACCGTAACAGGAGAGTTTATTTGCTACTCTCACATGAAAACTCATGCCAGGGAAAAGAACTCCACACATCATCCCCGTACCTGCACGTGAAGCTGCAATGGGCTGATGTGTGTAGTAAGAGCAATAAATGGAGATGTGATTTTTTGTTTCCTTTGAGAAACCACCACAAACACGACAGCAGCTACTGTTGCCAGCACAGCACTGTGCTCTGTTCACACAGTTACTGCCCAGTGCAAACCTGAGCACAGACATCAGCGTCCTGCTGTACTTCCCAAATGGTCGCGTATTTGCAGCCCTGAGAAATGAAAACTGAAACTTGAGAGACCCCAAACCCATGACTGCTGGAGGTTTGAAAGGACGCAGTGCAGAACACCACGAAGCTGCTCAACCTCATTGCTCAGGCGGCTGCAGACTTACACAGGTTTAGGACCAAGTCCCTCTACCTCATCCCCACCATTTATTCCTTTCAGACTTAGTTTCCTTTTATCAAGAATCTGTCTGGCAGAGCTGCATTCAGCCCCGGCCCCCCTGTTACAACTGTAGTTTGTGAAGCTAACCCAAACCCACATGTCCCACAGAGGAACTGGTACCACCGGGCAACCACACTTCCCCGGAACAGGGGTCGAGGTCCATTCCACCAAAGCGGCCAAAGGCAAAGGCTGCTTCAGTGCTTCTTAGCGAGCTCTGCCCCCGCAGCGTCTTCCCTTTCCCCACCTCTGCATGTGATGATTTCTCATGATTTCTCTTGAGGAACAGGCCAGATTTAAAGAAAGCAACCAAGTAAAAATCACCTCTAGGTTTGTTTTTCAGCTGGCTTCAAGAGAGAGTGACACCCAGTTGCTCTGGTAATACCATTCCCTTTTAGCAAAAAAAGGGGCTGTTGAACTCGGGTGGCACCACATTGCTTTATGTTTACGAAGCCACATTCCTCATAATTTGTACTTAACTCACGACACAATGTTAGAACATTTTAGTAAAAAAAAAAATTATATTTGAGGAAAACTGACTGTGTAAAAATGAAGAATGGCAATTTTCTATAAACATGAGAGTCCAAGGTTAGAACCGTCACTGCAAACCCACAGAACACTTTCCACACAAGGCTCTCCAGAAGGTATTATTTAAAATGAACTTCCGCTGAACAGAGAACACATCCTAGGCCACAGGAATTCTGAGGTTTAAAGACTCAAAGTTTGAAATCATTAGTTAAGTACATGGTAATGCACACCTATTAGTTTTCCCACAACAGACTCACGCTTGATAGTAAAAGAAAAAACCCAACTCTAGTGTACTGCAATGTAAACCATCCAACACAGGTTTTCATGGTGTCTTTCTGCTGTCTCACTATCACCTATTTCTTTAAATTTTTTTTCCTCATTTCATAAAAAGCCCATTCAAATCAAACAGGAAGAAAAATGGATCCCCCATTAACACAGAAAATAAATAGCTTTCTTTCTCAAGAACAGCAAGGGGTTTCCTATGTTTACAGAATGCTCTGAGCAGTGGGGACTGATCCTTGACTAAACCTCTAAAGCACTGTGGAAATGCAAAACATACCTTAAAGATTTTCAAACCCATCGGCTTTTTTGATTTGCAGAGACCTTCTAGGAAGAACTTGTAAGAATTAATCAAACTTTTCACAAAGAGCAGCATCAAGAGAAAGCTTGTAATATTTTATCCTAATTTACCCTTTGTCTGCTTAGCCGGTGCAGATGGAGGGTTCATTAAGTGCGTGTTTTTGAAACTCAAAACGAAGAGGCCATGTGAAAATACCGATGCAGCAAGGAACTGATGAAAATGGAGGTCTGAGGGCACTTAGAAATTCCACCCCTCCATATCCCCCCCCCAAAAAAAAAGTTCAGGAAAAGACTTCAGGTATTGCAAGACTCCGGCATAAAACTTAAAACCCAGCTTCTAACTGTGTCAGCACCAGCTGAACAGCCATTTGTTAGTTTTCTTTCCCATCAATCTAAATTTACATCCAAATGCACGCTTCGATGTTTACACTGCTCCCCCTACAAGATACTTCATCTCTGGACAGAGTTTGTTTATGAACATTGTCAGCAAACCCACTTTAAACGCACCAGCCAAGCGGCATTGTTTTCCCATATCCTACCTACTGTAACTGAAAACTGGGAATTTACTGGAACTGACAATTTATTATGAGTCAGATGCTTGATAGCCAGTCCAACCAAAACATCTGCTCCGCACAGTCACAACTGCTATAACCCATTTCCTCTTGTGCCTGGAGTCCGACCAAGTTGTACGTTACAGTTCCTTTCCCTTAAAGATGCAGACGCTGGAAAGTCAGTGATCACCTTTCAGGTTCCCGACACAGCACCGCCTTGCACCCGCTGACCAGAGCGTTCTCTCCAGGGGAGGAACTGCTGTATTTGGCACGCAAGCGTGATTCCCTGCACCAGAGAGCAACGCAGGAAGGGTAAGTGACCTCAGGCTCATGCCAGGCAGTGGCAGGGGGGGGACTGCCCCTTCCCGGTAA
>NW_010433211.1:48773-59810 GCF_000710305.1 Buceros rhinoceros silvestris | reverse complement strand
CGCGCGCAGGCCGGGCGGGAGCGGGTCCCCCCCTGCCACTTCATGGAACACTTCACAATTAGGGGGGCACAAGGCTGGGGAAAAAAATCCTGCAATAGGCCAATGTATACACTGATGACCCGAGGTTAGGAATCCAGCTGAGTGACGCCTACTGTAAAGCAAGACTGCGAGGAAAAGAAACCTAGAATTTGGTAGAAAGGATAGGAAAGGATGTGCAGGAAGAGTGTTGGAATGCTCTGGAAGGACAAGCAGCTTCTGGCCGGCAGGATGGTAGGAAATGGGACAAGGGAGCAGGGCTTCTGGGAGGGCTCTAAGCTTGTACCATAAGTACAAACAGCAGTTGGTTTGGGGACAAAAGCGAGGAAAGGGAGCGCGCACAAACTGTTCAACCTCCCGGACGTTCCTTTGGGTAAGGAGATGCCACACAGATGACTGTTGTTGCAGAAGCCTCCAAACTGCGTGGTCAGGTCAAATTTGCTTCAGGAGGTTCCCAGCCCCAGCTGACCGTTCCTGCCTCTTCCTGGAGGCTTCTGGCCTCTCCACTCTCACAACTGCTCAGCAACTGTCTTTGTGCTATGACTGTAACTGAGGGGATGGAACACCTCCAGCAAATGGGGAGGGGATAGGATCACTTAGATTAATACAAGTGAAGGATAAACCCCATTTACAACTTGTGTGATGTGACGGGAGGTTGGGGGAAGGTAACAGAAAGGCAGAACATGGAGGACCAAGTCAGCATCGATCTTAGCATCTACACCCAGTTTATGACAAGTAGAAGTCTTTTAACATACACTTGCCTGTGGTACCCCTCAGCCCTACCAAGTCAGCCAGCTTCACAGAAGCTGAGCGTGAAGTTTGTATTTCACGATCCTTCCTGAAGGAAAAAAGGTCTCCAGAGGAGAAACACACGAGGACAACATGCATTCAGAAAGGTCATTTACCTTAGGGCAATCTTACACCAAGCAATTGCGCATCACACCCCCCTGTAAAGGAGCCACATTCATTAACAGCTGATCAGATAAGCGAACATCAGAAGCTGATTTTAAAGCTGGACTGTGAATTGCAGCAGAGAAGAGCACACAACGCTATTTACTTTATCGCTACTAACTATTAATGCTGGCATCCCAGCAGCCAGCAAAGCTTGGCCTTTTCCCTTCGAACGACAGCAGCAGTAACGGGAAAACCAACAGTTACATAAAGCACAAGCAGCTCGCCCTCTTGGTGGGCAGCAGTTCCACCAGCCAGCTTTGAGACAAGCACTCGCACGGGCTCCAAACCTGGCGGTTTATACAGCTAATTAAAAAAACAACAAACAAAACCAAGGAGTAACGGAACTAGGGGAAAGCAGGCTCCGGAACGTGAAGCGGCAAACGAGACTGAGAAATCTGCTTCACTCTAGGGAGAGCATGTAACTATTCCAGGAAATTCTTTCTCCTGTCTTCCAGGAAACCCACCAGGTCTGATCAAGGATGGCTGATTCTTTAAACAGGATCTTTACGAAAACCAAGGCAGCTACCTCCGTGCACCGCCCGCGGCACCGCGAGCACGGCCTCCTCTCAAGGCAACAGCAAAACTCTCGCCTCGCTCAGTCTGTGCAAGGAGCATGTCTGAGCCCAGTGTAATTCCTGGCTTAAAAGTTAGGTCAAAGTCACGGTCTGGGACAACTGTGCAGAACCCGAAGAGCTTACTCACAGGAGAAGGCACTGCGTTTTCTCCATCAGAACGAATTTAAGTAAATAAGGATCTACTAAACGTTAAGTATCAGCCAGACCTCCAAGCACACCTTTGGGCATCAATAACTGAACATGAAAACAAACAAAATCTGAAGTGTGAGCAATATCCCAGGGTTTGGTTTCATGACTTTCACGTATAAACATATTGTGCTTCTCTAAAACGAAACCTTGAGATCTCTTTGGCCTGTTTTGTGACCACAAAAATTGTTCCACTTAGGTGACAGGTCACCTCCATGCGCTTTCTTTCTCTGCAGCTCTCTCATCACTATCCAGCTGATTCCTCCACACACAGTTATGATCCATTTTTCACGTAAGCCCTGTGTTTTTAAGGTTACTTTCCCAGACAAATATCTGAGGACTTGCGCGACTTGGAATTCAAATCCTTCCCAAGGACTGCACTGGGACACGAGTCTCTCCAGCCACCTCTTCAGATGACTGGACTACAATTTATTCAGAAAGCAATACCGCATTCTCCTGCCCCATTTTACGGGCTTTCCATCTCTTTAAAAACAGTAATGTCCTTGCAGAAGCCAAAGAACAGTCATCTCATACAGTGGAAAACAAGATCTGCTAATAAATGCCCAAGTGCTTAACTAGAGCACAAACAAGTCCAAAATAAAACCATTTTCTGCCAAGCCAACAGCTTTTCTAGACACGGATATTTATGTTTTATATATGCAAAGTGACACAACAAACGTACAGATGAGTCTACAGGGCCCACAATGGAAAGAAGATTCAGAGGTAACAGTTGTCTTTGGGAAGACTGTAACGTATTTGTGCAGTAAGGATCTGAGGTACAGAGCTAAGTCACGGAAGGATGGCATGGCGCAAACGAGAGTGATTTTTAAAGACAATGTAATGGCTCATCGACACAATAAATCTCACAAGAGGGGGGAAAAAAGAGTAGAAGTTAAAATTCAGTGAAAGAGAGATCTATGATGGAGTATTTATTTCTGTAACCATGTTGTGGTTGGAAGTCAGCATAACTTTATTTTTTAAAATCAATCCAACTTTTTAATAAAAGCTTTTTCACCCACTCTCCACACAGTCTTCTACGTTCCTGGTTCAGTGAATCTCTCTGCAGAATCAGAAATACTATAGATTACATGGGTCACAACAAGGATGCCAGACTAAAGCCAATTTCTGAGACGAATCTTCAGTGAACCAGTAAGTACCAACAAGATTTCACAGATGAAAAAGTGAATAATCAAAGTGTAAAGTAAAAACAAGCAAAGTTACACTTGCTCAGTGCTCTTTCACCACTGCTGACCTGATTTAAAAATAAGAAATCTTTTAAGAGAAGGTGCAAATATTAGAAGTACCAACTGCTGTGAGTTCTTTAGTCAACTGCTGTTCCCTGAGAATAACAGGAATGTTCCCTGTTCAAGTCCACAGCACTTTGGAGTCACAAACTGTTTATTACACGGTCTCATTTCAAGTAGATATTTACATTTCTTTGAGAGAATTCTGTTACCCCTTTGTCCCATTATTACATTTATATCTACAGGATCCTTAAAGAGTGTGTGTCTGTGTGGGAAATTTTCTGCTTTCCACGAAGAATACTCAAGTTGGAGCATCCTGTCCCCTTGAGCCCTACTTCCACTCATTGCTCCAGCCTCCAAGGTGAGTAGTGTAACCATGCACACAAGCAAGATGTCTCAAAGAGTAAGAGCATGTTATTGTAAAAAAACCCAAAAAAGTTCTTTCAGTGAGAAGGGAAACAGCTTTACAGCTTTTCCCTCACATTTGTGTGAAGGCGGGTCCTGCTTCAGGTGGTAAGCAGGATGCGGGAACGAGGAATAAAAGCTTTATTAGTGAAAAACGGTTGTGATGTGGGTCTGCCAGAATTCACAGCCGGACTGAATGTAAATCAGGTGCATAGCATGAGGAAACACTCACAGGGATAGTCTCTGTTCTATCTCTAATCGAGAAGACACGTTCCGTGACATTGTGTGTCGAGTGAGGGCTGTGGAACTTCCACTGATCCCAATGAATTAGAGAGGTAGTTGCCAGAACAACACATCACACATTTCCAGATGAAAGACTGGTTCCACCACTGAGCTTTCCCTGGTTACTGACTCAGAAAAGATCCCCAGGACCCGCCCCATCTGTCCCATTAGTGCATCCATCACGAACTTGGGATAAGAGTTTAAAGAATGGTTCAACTCTCTTACAGCATCTGGAGCTGTGATTTAATGAAAAAGTTGCCCTTGAGTTTCCAAAGTCTTTCCTGACACCTTCTCTCTCGTATTGTGTGTTCAAAGGTTCACGGGATAATTCTCTGTAAATCTAGCCCAACTTTTAATGCTCTCCACAAGGACTGAAATGACAGTAAACAAAACCACTAACAATGGCAATATGTTCTTCTGAAGATCTAACAGTAGACTCTGACTCTATTGGTTGAGTCCCAGTTGAAATAACACACAATTCAATGACATCACACAGGGCTCACCAGAAACGGTTGATGGGAGGCGCCTGGAAAGTATCAGGGAATGTGAAAACTTACCAGTAAAACTGTGAGTAACAGGAATAGATAGATTGTATCTCAACAAAGAATTTAGGAGCTATCCACCGAGCGTGTGGATCTCTTCTGTTCTCAGCACAACAAAAGAAAGCGCTAGGCATTGTCACTGAAACCCAGCACCATCTTACTCTGTTTTACAGCTCTGCAGAAACAGACCTTCTTCTGTATTATCCTCCCAGCTCTGCAGACTACCCAGCCACGGGACTCAAGTGGAACCCCGCTAGCAAAGCAACAGCCGTACGTTTCTGCTCTGTGCAGTTCATTAGCAATCTAACAACTCATGCTTAAGTGAAAGTTGTAATAGACCTGACTTCTTCAAACTAATCTATCTGCATTTCCACTGATGTTTGTAGAAGCAAAGACTTAATGATTTATTTCAAAAACAGTTATAAATTTATGGTTACGCTTAATACTTACCTAGGCTTTAAATCCAGTAAGTGTCACCATAACCCTAGCACCACCAAAAACTGTAAACCCAGGAAAACAAATCAGTATGACGGGAAATACAACCTCAGCTCAGACTGGTTCCAGTCTAGAAGCCAACCACAGCTCAACAGAGTTACATCCGCTGGCAGTGGACCCTCAGTTTCAGCTCTGCTGGGCACTTCTTTCCAAGGTGCAGCTGATTGCTACAGGAACATTTATAGCATTTTCCCTAGATTAGTTTCAAAGAACTCAAGAAATAGCGTTTAAGTGCATCCTGTGGGAAAGAGCCCCACAGCTGACTATGTTAGCAGATGTATTTCAAGAGCTTCCCTTCACAACAAGCTCCTTCGGTACAGCCAGGCACGTGCAGGTGCACACACACTCGTGTCCGTACACAGGTTCTTTGAAAAGTTACGCTCTAGTTACCAGACAGTCACTGCAGTAATTAGCTTAAATGAAACAGAAGCAAAGATCCTTCTATTCTCTCCATTCTTTGCTGCTTCATTTGGGATCCACACTACAGTCTTGCCCACTCTGACCTTTCAGCCCAGACAGTTACTCATCCAGGAGCACAAACCTGCCGTTAACCATGAAACTCTCCATCCAGCATCGTTAACTGCTTGGTCCGCACAGAGGCTACTGCTCCCTCTGCCTACACAGCAAGGTCCAGAAAGCTCCGCCTGGACCAAGCTTCCACTTCTCTTGATAGCTTCCCACAGCCTTTGAGCAATATTAAACCAAAATTGTTAAATATTCTTTGTGAATAACCATTGTCCTGGGAGCACGTGACTAAGTCGATCAATATGAAATCTTCTAGAGCCTTCCCGTATCCAACAGCTCTACCTCAGAAACTGCTTTTCAGCTGGGCTTTAACAGTCCTCAGATTTTATCAATGGCAATATTTATACTTACATAACAGGAAACTTCCAATATTTTCCTTCACCTCCCTAAAGAAATTTCATCTTTACCTTTTGTCTTGCTCCACATTCAATTCCTCGCTATCCTACACTAACTGAAGGACCTCACACAGGGGTTTTGTTTGTTTGGGTGTGGGTGTGTGTGTAATAGATATTTAATTTTATATCCATGGCATACGTGATCCTTCTGGGAACAAAAGCTTCAACTGCTTAAGTCCCTTTAGCCTGAAATAGAGTCTAGTGGCTTAAACACATCTGTCTTAGTGTTCACTCAGCACAACTGCGCTTCCCTGACACTAGTTTGTACTGAGGCTACCCTGTGTCCAAACAGATATGCTTACGTTTCTTTGTTTTTAATAAATATACAACAGATATCCCTTTCCACCAGGGCTAGTCAGCACCTACAGATTTGTATCTGTTTTCTTCCCCCAAAATTTTTATTTCATTCGCTCCGAGAGCAGTTCAAACCCCACTGCATTAATCAAGGATAGAGTGTTCCCACATTAAGAAGTATTCTCTGCAGGTATTTTCGTATCTTTGAAATTGGTTTCCAAGAAGCTTTACATTAAAACTTTAATCTTCACAAGATTACTATAATTATTAGTTGCACTGTAATAACTGGGTTTGTGGCAACCACGTGTTTGATGCTCTATTGTTAAAAGAGGAGCAGTCCCTTTTAGAAGTCTTTACTATCTGGAAGGCAGCTGTATGAAGATTCCAGGAAAGTTCAGAGACAAAACTAAACATCCCAATTTTTTTTCCCTAATGTTTGTTTGCTTTGTATTGTAATTAACTCATTTTTTATAGCGCTCTCAACAAATTATCTTAGAACAAGAGAAGGAACTAACTGAAGGGCATTCTTTGCCACAGCCAGTTTCACTCTGGAACACACCGACACGCAGGTAGTTATCGAGAAAAGGGGAGAACAGAACAGACACACTCAGACCAGGCAACCTCTGAGGCCTCTTCCTTAGGACACCAAGCTAAAATTGCAGCTAATGAACACTGTGGTTTAGCTGAAATTCTGAAACATGGCAAGTGAACCCTCGACATAAAAATGGATGAAGAAGTCCTTGTGGCAATACGTTCAGAGGATGTCATCAGTACTCCATTCCTTCCAGAGGCTGCTACTTCCAGTTGAGAAGAAAAACTGGAAGCCTGTGTTGTGGTACACCAGAGAGATGGCTGAGACGACTGTGACGGGACTTACGGCAAGTCTGTGATGAGCTGTGCGTGAGGTTCAGTGAGCCTCGAAAGCAGAGCCTCGAGACTGGTAGTAAAACGAGTGCTGTTGGCATAGAAAAGTCACCCGGCCACTTCCTGGGAAAACAGGTTCAACAAAGCGTGGCCTTATCTACAGGAAGTTTAAAGACAAACCAGGAGGTAAGTTGGAACTGTCAAGGTTCAAAGTTGTAAAAGCTGCACTCCTCACGTGGGGGAGATCAGAATTTCTATTATTCTTCCTTGACTGAAACCACTTTTGGAAACAGAAAAACTGGACAGCTCTTAGGGGAGGGAAAAATGAGGAAGACAGTGTGGGCACAGACACTCCTAACTTTCAGCAGGCTGTAGTGAACACAGCAGGCGAGGTCTTCGGTCACTGCTTGGTGATGAAAACTAAGATGATACTGCTGCGAACACTCATCCGCTTAGAACATCCACGACCAGACTGCTGCAAGGGTGCCACTCTTGACATAATCTTCCACACAGTAAACAACTACCGTGGTTTCAGCTCCAATACAGTATTTCAGGGTGCTGTCTGTTAACAGGAACAACGTAATCCCTTCTTCAGTTCTGAGGAACGCTTCAGTTTCACTGTGCTTTCACCAAGAGACCTCCTCTCCAATGCCCACACTTTGTGACCTGCTAATTTGACTGTACCAACCCCACTGGTGTACTAGCGGGCAAGCATACAGAAATGCACGTCCTTTGAAGGCCATGGGTACTACTCAGATGACATTTCAAAACAGGGGAATAAGAGGAAATATTCTGTTGAGTCTGCATGCTACAGAAGTTCATTTCTGGGTACAGTCCATGAATTTCCCATTAATACGACATATGAAGTGATGCCATTCTTGTTCTACCATATTTTCATTAAATGGATTATAGGTAAAATGCATTATGAATAGTACCACAACTTCCTGTCGTGACACGGTAGATTTGTGACATAATGCACTCGCTCTTACAAAAACTTCTTGTGTATTCTGTGATACTCATGATCATATTTCAGCTAAAAAAGGTCTATTCTTAGAAGAAGGTGTACATTCCCAGTGACCTACACAACATTCTTTCATCTAACATTCCTCACTCATTGTTAATGCCAAGTCAAGGAGACCCCTTTTCTTGGCTGTAATTCTCCAGGGAACTCAGGTAATGGAGGCAAAACCTCGAGCTTTAAATGGGTGTTTGCACAAACCTAGCTGCAGTAACCAGAGCTACCCTAAGCAATGCTGTGGTTACCTGGTGTCTGCTCCCTAGACTGGACTCATACCTTTTCACAAGCCTTCAGCAGTTTGTGAATATCTTAGTTTGCATTAATTTGCACTTAAAGTTGGATTTAATTAAACAAATTTAGGATATTCTAACAAAGAAGTTGAGTAGATATTTTCCAGCCCTGACAAAATCCCTTGTTAGTGGATATTGCCAATAAAGTAAACACTGGTCTCCAATTTCACTGGTGTTATAAATCACGCCACTTCACGTATTCTGAATCGGTGAAAAACTTCTGTCTGCCATAATGTTTCATCAAGACCTAACTGGCACTACCAACGATAAGGGAGGATGGGTAAGACTGATCTGCTTTGGGACCCACAGTGTTGTTCTGTCTGGAAGACAGCACTTCGTTTAGCTGAGTCTACAGTCAGAAGGTAAAACAGGTCTTGGACAACGCAGAGCTTCTCCAGACACACAGAAATTCCATGAGCATGCAAAGAATACTGTAGGTATGCTCAGTACCCTCCAACACTACTTCTGAAAGCCAAGACACCTTATTTATTATGCTTTCCACTCAGGTGAAGTAAACAAACTTAACCTAAGGCAGCTCTTGCTCCCAGGGACGTAGTGGGAGTGTAGCAGAGCAGGACAGAAAGAACTGAGGCCATGGCCAAACTGAGGTTTGGGTTGATCAACTCAACACCACAACAGCTCGAGTTACTGTTTCCAGCTAAAGGCCTGAGCCCTTACTTGCCAACAGAAGCAAGAAGAGAACAACACTTAAGTCTCACCACTAGAAGTCTACTTAATCTCAATGCTAAATGAATCTGATGCACGCCATGGCTCACACGGATAGACGCTGTAATTTCCGCTGATGCGTTCGGACATATCGAACTGACATTAAATAATTTTTTGAAAGTAAAGCAGCACAAAAGCATTTGCAAAGTACTTACAATGCAAAGCACTTGTAATCCTAAATTCACACATACACATATTTTAACCTTCTGGTAGCAATTCAAACTGTACTTACAATGGATTAAACCAGTATGTAAAAAGCTATCCCATGACTAAAGCAAAATGTAATGTTTAAAACAATTACTTCAAGCCTTTTCAGTTTGGTTGAAATTAATAAAATTGCTCATTTCCTCTCCCCCTCCAACACTGCTGCATCAAAGGATATTACTTGAAGAGGTAAAAACATCTACTGAATGACAGCTCCTTAAATTGCGTAAAGTTCAACCATGATAAACAAATACTCAAATCGACAAAGATTAGCACACGGAAGAGTTTGTACTCACCTATTAATAAAGATCACACTGAATTTAGGTTGACAGCCACAACTAAATTAGCAGATAAAGTAATTACTGTATTTGATACTCCATAGCTTAAAAAAAAAATCACAACTACCAGAATCTACTACTTTTCTGTCAAAACATGACTCTAGAAAAACTTCATAAACCACTTTCCCAATCTCAAAATGTGGAGATTAATACATCCTATCAGCGCTGTATAACGTGTACAGTGACGTACTGGGCTTAAGTCACTCTTTCTGAACAGTTAGATCCTGACTGCAAAGTTCTCCATCAACGCAGCAGAAAGAAAGCCTATTCACCTTCATCCCTTTAACTATCACCATCTCCTTCACGAACAAGAAAAACGTGCAGGTTTCAGAAGCACTTCCAATATCAGACGCTGTAACTGACAGCGTAAAATTCTGCCAAGAGAAAAAAAAAATGAGAGTAATTCCTCTGATGAGCCAAATTTCAGCCTGATGCTTTTATAGAAGTAACAAATCCCCAAAACCAGGATTCATAATATTGATGCAGAAATATTGAGCCAAACTCAAAACTATTAATGATGCAAAAGACACCACTTCAAATGCTTTTACCTGTCTGAACCAGTTTTGCTGCCTTGACACACCCACAATTCTTGTATATATTTATCCTTCTGAACACAGAACAAGCACGTAACACAAAGCAGCCTTTATATATAATGCTGTATAATTACCCTTCATATTTCAGATGGTTTGAAAAATATATGTTTATGAATATAGTTCTCTGATCATCTTCCTGTTGACTTCGATGAGACAGAACACACCTTATGGAATAAAAAAACCCCTCTGTTGACCGCCCTGAACTCCACCAACTGGGCCACTAGACCAGCCTTTCTATAAAGGCATTCCAAAACATTTGTTTTTAAAAACCTGCACACAACTAGTTTCACAACAGGAGCCATACTACTTCTTGCCGCGATCACTATCCAGGAGTGGAAACCTTCTCTTTTTTCTACGACAAGCACAGGGAAATGAACATCCTAGCCAGTCCTTTCTCACATTGTGGAGCATAGTGAGTCTTTCTTTGCAAAGCAGGGAAGAAAGCCTACCAGCCACGATGAACCTGCTCCTCACTGCAGACTAATCATCGGTTACAGCTAGAAATCGATAGCTGAGAATCGGGGATTCTTTGTTTCCAAATACGAGTGACTTGTTTCTTGCCGTCAAATAATCCATTGCTCTGATTAACTCTACGATTAGTTTCAGCATTTGTGTAAGATAAATGAGAAGGGAGATTCAGCAAAGCCATATCATCACTCCCAGAAGTGATGCGGCGCTACACATTCCATAATGTGCACTTGTCTGTAAACACACTGCTTAGGAATCCTTTCACCGCTCTGGAATGACGAGCACATAATAGGCTCAGGCACACTTCGAGAAGTTCTCTACCTGCCTTTTCAGCTGTTACTGCTGCCAAACATTCACTGGAATAGCTGCACAACCAGTAATTTGTTATACAAAGAAATTCAAGACCGCAACAGACAAATCATCTACAATGTCAAACTGTATGTCACTAAGAAGGTTTACAATTTTTTCCTCCCATATTTTATGTTCCACAACCCAAGTGGTTACGTGACTTGTCCCTTCGGCATCCCACTGAATCTCTTTTAGAATATAAAATTTGTGCTTCTTGGTCCTTCACGTGGAGATGTAGTTTCATCACCACGAGAG